>NC_051161.1:99829055-99991404 GCF_013339745.2 Dermacentor silvarum | reverse complement strand
GCTTTTTGCGGTTGGAGTCACCTACCTATAGCAAGTCCTTTTTGCTAAGTTTTAAATGCGAATCTTTTGTTGGCGAATGTTTGCTACTTTGACAGTATCTGTCTATCTATCTAGCGGCCTACGACTTTGTGCTCTCATGGTCGTTTCGTTCACCTGCTATGTATCAAAATTGGCATACTATGGCAAGAATACATCACGAACATAAGTGATAGGTTATGACATAAATGTCATAACATGCCTGTCATTTAGGTCATGACAATGACCCAGCGAAAACGATTAACACTCAAAAACCACTGGAATCGGTTCGGACGTGGGTACTAAGTGAAGGAAACACTAAAGTATGCTGGTAGAAGTAATGGTCATGAGCATGACACAGCAAAAATGACAATGACTCAGCAAAAAAAGATTGACACTCAAAAACCAATAGAATGGGTTCGGAAGGGGTATTAGGTGAAGGAAAAGGCTAATATTGTTGCTCGAAGTCATAGTCATGACCGTGACGGAGCAAAAATGACAATTACTCAGCAAAAACGATATCTAAATTACTAAAATGGGACCGGACGTCAGTACAAAGTGAAGGAAACGCTTAAGGATGGTGGTGGAAGTCATAGTCATGATCATGACTAAGGCTTTCACCTTAACCTATTAGGGACCACCGTTCTTTAAAAAGTACAGTACCATTTCCATTGTAAAGAGTTAAAGAATAAATATACTCTGTTCCTTAGTACGCCATTTTGCTACGAGCAGTGCTGCCAAGACGACCCCGTTTTAGTTTTTTTTTTGACAGCCGCATGATGTATTTGATTTATTCATCGCGAAGTTGGATAAGTGCAGAACATAGCCGGTGCTGCCTTTCATGCACCTTCTTTATTTTTTATCAGGCATATTGCCACGAGGTCTCGAGCTGCGGCGAGCGCGAGCCAGTATTCAGGCAAGGAGAGAAGAAGAAGAGGTTTTTCGTTTTTGGGGTCAGCCATTGTCCTGGCTAGTACTCGTCTCTGCCGGTGCAGTACTTCTTGCTCTGAAGGCCTTCTGTTGCGCGTGACAAACTGGTGGAGGTGCTTGGTAGTCCCAGCAAATGTCCTACACGCCTCCTGGTAGCCCTGTGCCTACAGTGACAACACCTGTTCACCGGGCCAGCCGAAGAGTCCGAGGATGGCCCCCTGAGCTTGGACCTCTTCCCGAGACTACGTCAGCTACGCACCAAAGCGGTATGGAAGGCACTACTAGTGCTGCTCACTATACGCTACAGAAAGTGCCAATAGTCTTCCATGGTTCCATCCTTGAGGATGTCGAAGACTGGTTGGCTCAGTTCGAACGCGTCGCTGATTTCAATGGGTGGACCGATGCGAACAAGCTGAAGAATGTATACTTTAGCCTGGAGGATGGCGCTCGCACCTCGTACGAGAACCGCGAACCCTTCTCGTCGTGGAGCGACTTTTGTCGTCATCTGCGGGCAAGTTACGCCAATGCTGATCGCTGTGAACGCGCCGAGCGGGCCATTCAGTCGCGCATCCAAATGCCCAACGAAAGTGTGATGATGTACGTTGAGGACATGACTTGCCTCTTTCGTCGAGCTGACCCGGACATGGCAGAAGATAGGAAGCTCCGGCACTTAATGCGAGGGGTTAAGGAGCAGCTTTTCGCTGGCCTTGTTCGGAGTCCCCCGACGACTGTGGCCGAGTTCTTAACGGAAGCCACGACAATGGAAAAAGTGCTTCAGCAGCGGTCAGCAGTGTACGACCGGCAAATCAGCGTCGCGTCATCGATGGATCAGATCGGAGCTGCCGGAGGTAGCATCAACATCGACTCCCTCTGCGACCTCATCCGATCAGTGGTACGCGACGAGCTGCAAAGAATACACTGCCCGCCTCAACCTGCTGCGGGATCCATATCCAGCCTCATCAGGAACGAGGTGCAGCATGCTCTGCAAGTCCCGCTTGCCAGGGAGGTCACACCACCTGTGGTGTGACTCCCTGATTCGGCGAAAGACCAAGATTCATTGAGGAATACCTGTATCAACAGCGCATGCCACTGCCCTTGCGACGGCAGTCACGGTCACCGTCGCCGAGACGATTTTCCCCAAATTCCCGGAGCTCCCCAGTGGCGGCGCAGGGGCGTTCACCAAGCCCTACACGGGAAAACTAAAGACAGCGACCTTCGGGGGCGAGGCCGCTGATAATCGACGCGAGCAAGGCCTCCCAGCGACGCGACCAGGTACCGGCAGTGATTCGACAACAACTGAACTCGGAAGCCGACTGTCTTTGGATTACCTGTGGTGCTCGACGGTCACCATGAAGTCAGTGCGTTATTGGACACAGGGGCTGATTACTCGATCGTGAGCCGAAAACTAGCGACACACCTCAAGAAAGTAGTTACGCCTTGGTACGGAACACAAATTCGTATTGCCGGCGGACATGTAGTCACCCCACTTGGTATATGCACACTCCGAGTTGGCATTCGTGGACGTACGTTTCTCTCCAGTTGCCTTGTACTTCGCGAATGTTCCCGAGACATCATCCTGGGAATCGACTTTCTACGGGAATATGGCGCTATTATCGACCTGCGGGAGCGCACCGTGACCTTCTCGACAGAGAGAGTAGCAGACAAAACCGACGACAGCCATCTCAGCACGTTTCGCGTTTATGCCGACAACGTCGCGTTACCCCCCCGTTCGAGTGTCCTCGTTGATGTCGTGTGTGACACGTTACGTGATGGTGAGGCAGTCGCTGAAGGCAACATGTCGCTCTTGCTCACACTAGGTCTCTGCGCCGCTCGCAGCCTCGTCACGCTTCGTGACGGACGTTCTACGCTGCTTGTGACGAATTTTAGTAATGAGCACCGTCACCTTTTTCGTCGCACTGCCATCGCTATCGCCTACCTCATAACAGAGACTGCTGAATGTTTTACGTCTGCATCACTGGACAATGCTCTCCAATCGACACCGGGGGCTGCGACGGCATCACTAAGCAAAGTAGACATTAATTCGACTCTACCGGAAGAACAACAAATAGCGCTGCATGAATTGCTGCTTCAATTCCAAGAATGTTTCGCCTCGTCCTCTAAGGTGCGTCAGACGCCCATCACGAAACACCGAATCATTACATATACCGACGTCTCGCCCATAAAACAACAGCCTTACCGAGTTTCGGCCAAAGAACGGGACGCGATACATACGCAAGTCGAAGAGATGCTTCAGGACGATGTTATACAGCCTTCCAAAAGTCCCTGGTCATCGCCGGTCGTCCTCGTGAAGAAGAAGGACGGAACACTACGTTTCTGCGTTGACTACAGGCGGCTAAACAGCGTGACTAAAAAAGACGTCTATCCACTGCCCCGCATCGATGATTCACTCGACAGACTGCGACGCGCCAAGTATTTTTCCTCTATAGACTTGAAAAGCGGATACTGACAGATTGAAGTTGATGAACGAGATCGCGAGAAAACGGCCTTTGTTACGCCGGATGGCCTGTATGAATTCAAAGTGCTCCCTTTCGGCTTGTGTTCTGCACCTGCGACATTCCAGAGAATGATGGACACTGTTCTCACTGGTTTGAAGTGGCATACTTGCCTCGTTTATCTTGATGACGTCGTCGTATTTTCAGCGACCTTTGAGGAACACCTGAATCGTCTGAAGACTGTGCTGGACGCCCTCCGCGCCGCTAACCTCACGCTCAAGCCAGATAAATGCCACTTTGGTTACAAAGAACTTAAGTTTCTCGGCCATGTTGTGAGCGCGGATGGCGTTCGGCCTGACCCTGACAAGACCACCGCCGTAGCCTCGTTTCCTGTTCCCCGTGAGAAGAAAGCAGTCCGTCGCTTTCTGGGGCTCTGCGCATACTATCGCCGCTTCATCGCCAATTTTTCTAGGATGGCCGAACCTCTGACTCGCCTCACACGAGAAGATGTACCATTTGTCTGGAATGAAGAGCAGGACGCGGCTTTCACCGAGCTGCGGGAGCGTTTGCAGACACCACCAGTTCTTGCTCACTTTGACGAGGACGCTGATACTGAAGTCCATACCGACGCCAGCAACGTGGGTCTTGGCGCCATCCTGGTCCAACACCAAGAGGGCACAGAGCGCGTGATAGCTTACGCCAGCCGTACTCTTTCACGCGCAGAAGCAAACTATTCCACCTCAGAAAAAGAGTGCCTTGCAGTGGTATGGGCGACCATGAAGTTTCGGCCTTACCTCTACGGTCGCCCCTTCAAAGTAGTGACCGACCACCATTCATTGTGCTGGTTGACCAATATACGAGACCCTGCTGGGCGACTCGCACGATGGAGCCTTCGTCTGCAAGAATTCAATCTGACCATCGTATACAGATCAGGCCACAAGCACGAAGATGCGGATTCGTTGTCGCGTGCACCCACCGATGTTTGTGATCCGGCCGCTGAGGATGACAGTGGATTCCTTGGGGCCTTCACCGCAACGGACTTGATTGCACGACAGCGCGAGGATACCGAAATCCGCGCAATCATCGAGAACCTCGAAGGACGCAACTCTCCCATACCTCGACGCCTTTCTCGCAGTCTCTCGTCCTTCTGCCTTCGAAGAGGTGTCCTGTATAAGAAAAACTCGAACAGCAACGGCAAACCCTACCTTCTCGTCATACCTGCTGACATGCGCGACGACATTCTTCTTGCCTGCCATGATGAGCCCACATCTGGTCACTTAGGCTCCTCCCGAACTCTCGCCAGAGTTCAACAGGCGTACTACTGGCCCAAACTATCTACATCTGTAAAGCGCTACGTCAAGAGTTGTCGGGAATGTCAACGCCGCAAATCCCAGCCACTGAAGCCCGCGGGGCTGCTGCAACCGATCGCACCACCCAGGGCACCATTCGATCAAATAGGCATGGATTTAATCGGGCCTTTTCCACTATCATCAGCCGGCAACAAGTGGATCGTAGTCGCCACAGATTACTTAACCAGATACGCCGAGACAAGGGCTCTACCACGCGCTACGGCTGCCGATGTTGTCCAGTTCTTTATAGACCAGATCGTTCTTCGACATGGAGCCCCGTCTTACGTGATCACTGACAGAGGCACAGCTTTCGCGGCCCAGCTTATTGACGGCGTATTCAAGCTAAGCTACACGAGCCATCGCAAGACCACTGCATATCATCCGCAGACCAACGGGTTGACGGAACGATTGAACAAAACCATCACCGACATGTTATCCATGTACGCCGATGTACAACACAAGACGTGGGATCAGGTTCTACCGTACGTAACATTTGCGTACAACTCTGCCATCCAGGAGACGACGCGATTCACGCCGTTTCGTCTTGTCTATGGACGTGAGGTTCAGACCATGCTGGATGCGATGCTTCCACACGATTATGACGCGCTGCTCACCCCTGACGCTGAGCAATTTACGCAGTACGCCGAAGAAGCTCGCCAATTGGCACGCCTACACATCACGCAACAGCAGAGTGTAGATGCACGTCGCTACAATCTTCGCCATCGCCAAGTGGAATACCACCCGGGCGATCAAGTTTGGGTGTGGACGCCGGTGCGCCGCCAGGGGTTGTCAGAGAAACTGCTCAGTCGCTACTTTGGACCCTACAAAGTGCTGCGTCGCGTTAGTGACGTGAACTACGAGGTTCTCCCGGATAGTGCCATGTCACCCCAGCGTCGAAGGCAGCACTCGGAGATTGTGCACGTTGTACGACTCAAACCTTATTTCGCGCGATAGTGCGACAGCGTCTCAACTTTATGATGTACTTTATTTTTCTCTCCCTCACCCCCCACTTGTGCTTACTTTATGTTCCTTCCCTTTTTTTTCTTTCCCTCTACCTACGTCGACCAGCGCTAGCATCGGGACGATGCCCGTTTTTTTCACAGGGGGAAAATGCCACGAGGTCTCGAGCTGCGGCGAGCGCGAGCCAGTATTCAGGCAAGGGGAGAAGAAGAAGAGGTTTTTCGTTTTTGGGGTCAGCCATCTTCCTGGCTAGTACTCGTCTCTGCCGGTGCAGGACTTCTTGCTCTGAAGGCCTTCTGTTGCACGTGACAATATCATATGCTTCACGAAACTGAGGTTTGTGTGGAAGTTTTAGAAAAGATTCTCGTAAACGATGAATGCATGACGTTCCATATACAATACATATTTATAGCGTCGCAAGAAAAAGAAGTGTAGGTGCACTTTGTAAGGCACACTGCGCCTATGTGTGTGCTTGTTCTCGAAGCATACACGGTGGGTTTTTTACCATTATTTTTGCTGACTATTTTTGAATATATTTTGCTGAGTAGAAACACTTCAGAGACCACCGCACAAAAGATATTAACGATTACATCAAGAGTGCTATTATTCCTCCAGGTTCCTTTCTTGCTGCTGAGAAAAATGACAATGCTCTTTTCTTCACAGTCAATAAAACAGCGAGCCATGTTGCATTAAATTTAGATGAATTAAAAGCCATTTCGATATGGTATGAACATTATTTAATACGGCAGATAATTTATGCAGGATTTTATTACAAATTGGAAAATAGGTGGGAGGACACAGAAAACAACGCAGACGATCTATATTCTTGTGCCAATTGAGATGCGTTAAGCAATAAAAGTAGAGCAGCCCGCATTGAGTAACCAGACGTAGATCCCATCTCTTGAAAGGTTCGAAAATTATAACAAGAATGTTGCCGACCAAATCACATAACAGGACTGAAATGCAAGAACCGACTGTTATTGGAGGAGATGCCACAAGTCCGTTGAATGTTTTAGTCTTTAGTCTTGAAAACCTGCATTCATCGTAAGATATCACGTGTAGGTCTGCGTCAATAATATTGTCACGGTGAGATGCGTTTATTAATGGAAATGATGGATGCGAGAGGCCTAGGGACCGATGAGGTCACAGTCCGAACTCACGTCCTCTTCCTTCACTTTAAAGCGTCCTCCCGTATCGTAGCAATATATTTTCATTACGCGCGCCTCTGAAAGTAACACCAAAATCATTCCCCGTGAAATTATGCCACACACTTGAATAGTAACAACACCTCCAAGCAAACAATATTTCCCACTAAAATCCTCATTTTGCTACCAGAAGGTTATGAGGGCTTATGCCAAGTTTGTTGGACTCTTCGCCGCTGCAAGCCTTTGGTTTTTGAAGCTCCAAAATATAGCATTTACCATTTGGTAACCTACATCAGGTATTTCTCCCATAAAGGCCCAGCGTACTTTATAAAGTACACTATCGTGGCGTTTCCTAGAATAAAGCGGCACTCATGAAACTTTCACAATGTATTTACAGTGTGAAAACATCACCTCACACAAGAAATCTGCAAAATGTAACGTCTAGATTTTTTTTGGTCCTTAATGGCTTAAGGTCTCTTAGGTGTAGCTAAAGAGACTCCTTAGGACTCATGACATGAATGCCATGACCTGCGTGTCATGCAGGCATGACAGAGCCGCCTACGTCTTGGCGCTCTCATGGTCGTTTCATTAACTTAGGAGGCTCTCTGCGCACTGCTTCGCATAACATCGATTTCCACAGGGCGTGGGATATGTCGGCTTTTTTGAGGAAGTTCGTACAAGCTTTGCGATAAGCCGCTGCTTTAGGCGTACGGTAGATCTTAATAATGGTTACGTCGTATCGTAACGCGTTGAGGCGCTTGGGACGTTTTAATTTATCATTTCCGAGGCCCAGTTGGAACGTCCGGATAACGCAAGCTTCCGAGAGCGAGAGCGAGTGTAACAATCGTCACGACGATGCCTTCTCCCCTCACGCAATCTCGCAGCAGCAGGAATTCCCTTTCGACCGCTCTGCTCCGTCTAGGTCCGAGCCAGCGAGCGCGAGTCAGTAACGTGGCGTCGCTACCAATGAGAATTTAGGTGCCATTTCGCTGCTACAGATGCCGGATGCCGATTTTTTCGCTCAATGATCCATTTCATGCTATCGCATCAAAAAAGGATCTCAGTATACGCTAATTTTAAAGAAAACCAGTTATCTGTCCAGTGACCACATTCTAGCAGATATCGGCGCCATTCAGAATACTTATTTCTCTTCGCAAGGACGTTGCCAGAGGCCATGCGTCAGAGGTCACAAGACTCTTGTTTGTGACTACTAAAATGATCCCGTCATCTTCCGGCGCACTGGTGCTATTCCTTAAACCTCGAGAGGCACTACCCTGGTGTGGTTTTGTTTTGCTGATTTCCATGGATAACTGCCATGTCTTTGCATGTAATGGTCGCAGGGCATCGCGCGTTCTTACGAGTGAGCTTGTCAACGCGCTCCACGCGTCGAACAGGGGATTTCAGTGCTTGTGCATGGCTCTACAGAATGAAAGTGCGCTGGCGTTCTGTGCTATATTAAAGAAACCGGCCACGCTATGCCGGTCTTCAGGAATACGGGCATCAGTCCGGTGCCCTTATCTCGTGTGACGGTCTTTTGTGTTGGTCTGTAGTGGGTTTAGGAAGCCCTTTGTTACCTTTCACCCCTCATTTAGCACACGTGAGCATATGGTTCAAGATTCATGTGTATCGTTGGCAGTCCGTTTGGTGTTTATTTATTAAAATCTACTGCGCCGTAACGGTCAATGCAATTCCCAACGAAGGCACACATTTCCTGTGGAGGCACTGAGTAAAACAAATCAACTACGTCTACAGAAAAAAAACTACGCCCGAACACTCCGTACAGATGGCTAACCAGCGAAGCTGAAGCGTGCGGCGCCGCTGCTTAGCCCTGTGGGTTAATCCCGACGCTGTATTGAAGAGTTTCTGAATTATTGATTGCATGTTTGTGTTTCTAGTGGAACGCAATCGCCAATAGCGAGCGGATGCTGCTAACCACGACGCCGAGCTAACTCGAGATATCGAACGCATGCGACAACAGCGAGCCGAGAAGACGGCTTTGCGGGCAGAGCGGCGTCAACGTGGCAATGGCGGGAACGCATTCGCCGAGGCCAACGCCCGATTTCGGCAGGAGTTTCTCGAGCGGCAATATGGCTGCGGCGAAACGTCCACGTTGAAATCGCGAAGTGGAACACAAGCGCCCATGGCGTGCGGATGCTGCTAACCACGACGCCGAGCTAACTGGAGATATCGAACGCATGCGACAACAGCTAGCCGAGGATGCGGCGTGGCGGGCAGAGCAGGTACGACGACACTAACGGCGCTGCCAATGGCGCGCACGGTTGGGTGCGACGTAGAGAGGGACTTAACTGACGGCGCAACGAATGGATACGTTTATCGAAACATGGGACGAACGGTAAGGTTTATGGTTGGATGATGAGTGGTAAGGTTGATGCTTATTGTTTTAGCTTGAATATGTGTTTATCTTACGTTACCCACATTTTCATTTAAATACTAGAATATACCCTGATCTCTGGCTGTTGAACGTACATAGCATTCAATTTAAATATTATATAAAATGAAGCGCGATATACTTTGAAAACAGTGAATTTCGAAGTTGTTGGCACTTTGCTGAATCATCTTCATGAAACTATGCAGACGGGCCCACATGCAGGCTTGTGGCGTCTTAACCACCGCAATACCACAAATAAGCGTCGCAGAAAAGACATCGTTGTCCAATGGACATGATTGGCATACTCACCCCAGTGTAATATTTCTAGCCACTTTAAATTGTGTGAGCTTCATGTATTTGTACAAAGATCCTCGAAGAAGCTGCGCCTTTATGAGGACAAGAGGCTAAAGTCTCGATTTCCACATTTTATTGAAATCAAAGAGGGGGTTCGTGAGCTTGTCACTAGATGCATGATGCGGTCTTGCTGAAGCAGTGCTTAACTTCTTGCGAAAGCCAATTCTCCGAATTTCCTCCAACCATGCCTCCAAGCGTCTAGAATATTCTAGAATGTCTAGAATATAAAGACATTCTATAGCTTTTCAATTATTACTTTAAATTACAAGTTGGAATTGACAATTGAAGCTGAGCAGTACGGAATTCACGTTTGTTTAGCAGAAATGATCAGACTAGCACAACTTTTGTGTATTCCAGGTTTAAATTATGCTACAAGGTGCATGCGCGTCTCTACTAACATATTACATGAAGGGTGTGTTAAGCACTTCGGGATGGTCTTATCTCAAACGCCAACGCACTCTTTTGTCAACTCAGTATTTTCCATCAATCTCAACACTTTCTGGCTAACCACAAGTTTACACTGACGCCTCAATTAATGGCACCTTACTGCATTTACCTCGCTCTTCTACGCTTGAAGGAAAGCACGATGCGTCGTCTGTGGATACTTTCGCACGTGGTCATTGCCATCAATCAAGAGGCCGACCGATAACCATCTCGCACAGATAAGTGATGCATTGCTTCCTACTCAATGATGCTCTTCTGCGAATCCAACGCCATCTGCTTGAACCTCACCAACATAGTTGAGTATTTGTTGCATTATCATTTCCGCCACGTGGCCGAGGATTATCTGGCTGCTTTAGAATAATGTGGCTAAAAGTCAGTGTAGGGTACGTCATGGTGGCCGAATGGATGCACCGACAAGGCCGTCACTCAGTGCATTCTGTTCTTCCTGGGGTGCAGCAGGAGCACTTGGTAACCTATCATTAGATGGTCGCTCCTACTACACCCAGTGAAATTCGCTTCATGCAGACTACTACCAACTTCGCTTACCACGTGCGGCAAAGAATGACACTTGACTTCCCGTTGGTCGTGGTAACAAACATGATCAGGAACGCTGGCCCAATCTATCATTCTTTAAGCTGAGAAATCTGTCATCGTGGTTATAGCCTGACATGTTCCTATAATTTCTGTGGTAACTTACGGACAATTTTCAGCACGCCAAGTGCCACGTATTGAATTTGTCACGCACATGCATGGATTATCCTTCTATTGTTCTCAATATTTTTTTATCACATCGTCTTTCTCCACTCGCCATGCCCGTGCCTCTAACTTTCTGCTGTTCTTCACACAGCGTTGTTTTGGTATAAACCCTTTCGCTTCTAGAGCCGGTCGGCGTTTTATCCGTTCTGGTGGCGGCTGCCAGATAGCTCTTCTCATCAATAGAATTGTTTTTTATATGAAACCCAATAATATTATTATCATTACAACAATATCTGGAATATCAAGGACAGCTGTAAAATTGTGCTAGTCTAAAGATTTCAGCTAAACACACATAAATTTTCAGCTTCCCGCCCTCAAATCCAAAGTCGCAAAATGGGCCTTCCGTCTTTTAATTAAAAAGTTAAACATTGAATTGTTTGAATTCGATACCTGGATTCTCACTTTTATGCAAATAGTGTCCTCTTATTCACGTAACCCTCCTCACGATTCGGAATACCGCTGTATGCTCAATGTGATTTTTTGCACTTGCCTAACTCAGATTTCTATTTCTGTTAAGAGCCAACGGTGAAAAGGTGATTGACAAGCAGCAGTACTAGTTATCAGTGGTAGAGTTTGGGGTGTGTCAGCTGGAAATCAGTACCGTCTGTTTTCCTAACATTCGGGATGATTTTGCCAATACGATATGCGGCACCACTAATACACTTCGAAAATTATTTCCATAAAATAACGATCCCATCAAGAAAACGTACGTGCCGTCGGCAACAGTCGTAGCTTTCGATATAACGAAATTTTTCCCGCTCTGTTTGTTGTCATCACTTGTCTCAAGCACAAGTAGACTCTTCGTGGCTCACGTTACCGTTGATTAGCACAAATTTTATAGCATCCCCCTCAACTTAGTACATAAACATAGTGCTTTCAAATGCCACAAAAATGGTGCTTTTGCCAGTGGGTAGTATCTAGGATAATCATTAATTAATTTTGTGAGCAGACTGGCGTGCATCACCACTTAAGCATTTATCTGATTTCCACCTTGCTGCGCCATCATGATTGGTGAGTGACATGCTTTAAGCTGTTTTGTTTTTACGATAAGGACAGCCTGGAAGATAATATAATGCACTGCAGGCTCGTTATCTCTCGTGTAAATTACTGATGTGTTGAATGGTGACCGAGGATAGAAAGAAACTGAGTAAACGTTAAATATAATGTCATTCTGCACGTGATATTCGGGTCATGCACACTGACGTAAACCATGCATAAGAAGTTCACAAATTTAGCCTATTACATGGCGACATAGTAAGAATTTCAAGCCACAAGTGAACATAGCCGCTTACTCACCTGGACTTGTACGACAAGCGTTGAATGATGTTGGCAAAATGGCTGATTTAATAGAAGTTCCGTTCCAGTGGCCCTTATATACCTGGACGAATTCTTCACGTGACTCCACAAGGCTAAAAGATAAAAGGAAAAAAAAGTTTAATAGAAAAGCAAACGCCACACTCACGATAGATTGCACTAAAAGCTTCATCTGATTTTTATGGAGAGCTTTTCCTATGCGGCTCATGCTATAAAACATAATTGCAACACAATAATGAAAGCTTTCTGCACTAATTGAGGAAATGTACTTTCTATGATTCTCGCTGCAGTAATTGAACATTGCCAGAGTGCTCCGAAAATTTAATTTGGCACTCCACTTCACATTCTAACGGAACACTGAAAACTACAAAAACAGGACGTCCTGCAAGCAATTTGATTGATTTTGAAGAACGCGACAGTTGTACAGGAAGATATTTGATTTGCCCAATCGAGCTCTTTCATTCTAAAGATTGATTGTATCTATAATTGGCGAGGAAATAATTGCTTGTTTAATATTAGGGAAGAGCAAGAACCTTCCAGATTTCTGAAAGGGTGCCAGGTGCCTAGTTTACAGGTATTCGATCAAAACGTGCTGGAGAGAAATGAAACAAACCAGATAATATTTCAAGGTGAATCGCATTTTTTTGGCTACTTCAGCCGTTTCGACCATATCTATCTACCTATCTTTAGGTCGGTCGGTCTGTCTGTCGGTCTATCTGTGCTAATTAGTTGTGTTCGTTCCAATGCCGTCATTCTAGCTTCGGGATATCTCCTAAACATATCTTACTCCGGTCATGATATCGTCCTCACGCTTTCTGCCTCCATCCAGTTGCCCAAGTTGGTGATCTCACTCCTTTCATTCTGTCGTCGTCATGGACTGTACTGCGACCCATTGGTCCATGCTGTTTAATAGCCAGGGCGAATAGGTAATTTTTCGCGGTCGTGATGCCGTCGTAGCCGTTGCGTTGTCGTCAATCCAGCTTTGTCTTCAAACTCTCGTCATGCCGTCGTCTTCCCGCTGTCGTCTCGTCCTTGTGATCGCTTCATTACGTCATCCAATTGTCCTCATCTGTCGTCATACCACCTTAGTCAATTTATCGACGTCAATCTTTCTTCTTCATTGTGTTGTAATTCTACTGTGGTCACTGAAATGATTATGCCACCGTTTTGACGTCATAATCGTGAGACAGATAATCTGAGGTCTCCATTGTCAGGCCATCGTGGTTATGCCGTGCTGGGCGCGCCCAGCGTTACTAGACTAGCTTCAGTTGTAAAACTCGGCGGCCTTCCACGGAACCGCCACCCGCCCGCGCCTTCATGATGCTGCCGTCGCACCCAGCTTCACTTCCCGACTAGCCGGCTACGCAAACTGGCCGGACAAAACACGCGGTGCAGCGTTGGTGTACCTTGCCAAGGGTGCGGTGCTGAAAGTGTTCCCGAACCTTCTCTCGCATCTGGCGAACAAACCGCGGAAAAAAAAACGCAAACGAAGAGAGTTGTTTGGTGACCCGTTCTGGGCCATCTAAGAAGAGCTATCAGAGAATACGCTGAGTCGTCTTGGGTGCCCTTCGCGCTTTCAGGAACTGAGTGCACGCATCATTAAATTTTTATTATACGGAGCTGTTTAATCTTTTTCCTTCCCCGCGTAATGGTCGCAAAACCTCGCCTAGCGATGACGTCACTTCGCGAAGCTGCCCCTCGCATCACCTTGCGATAGCCAATTAATAGCTACTCGATAATCGATCGATAAACAATAAATTCCGGAAAATGCTAGGGATGACTTGGTAGTCCTTAGTCCAGCGCAAATACGTGGCCAATACCTCGCGATAGCCAATCAATAGCTCCTCGATAATCGATCAATAATCAATAAGTTCCGCGAAATGGTGGGGATGACATGGTAGTGCTTAGCCTAGACCAAACACGTGGTCAATACCTTGCGATAACCTATCAATAGCTATTCGATAATCGAGGAATAATCAATAAAATCCGGAAAAGCATAACCCGTATAAGGTCAGGACCAGCTAGGTGCCGATCAGCTCCGCTGTTTCTTTAGCTTTGCGCCATTCGTGCAAGCTACGCTAATTTCTATTTAGCCACGCGAATGCACACACGCATAACTTGCATAAAAATGCATTCTTAGGCAAGGTTCCTGGAGCAGAGGCGGGGATACAGTCTTGAAGTAAAGGCAGCGAGGAAACGTGCCAAACTGCTGTAGGTGGAGTTGGTTTCCACGTAGGCCGAAATCATTTGTCTAGATTATGTCCGTTGTGACAGTTTAAGTCTTAGCTCTATATTGGGGCATGCAGTTGTTTTTTACTTCGTTTTCTTTAATAAAGTATTCATTGGTTTACAAGAAAGTTGTGCTGGTATTTTTGTTTATAACAAATCGGTCTCGCTAGCTGGCGTATAACAGCCCCAGACCAAAGCGTTAAGCGAGTAAAAGCAGCGAGAAAACGTGCCAAGCTGCTGTATGGGGAAAAGTAAACAGCGTGATAGTTTTAGGCGGCAGGATGAAACACACACTTAAAATCGCAGCTTCTGCGCTTCGTCGTATGCGTTTCTTCATATCGTGCAGTTTACCGTTCTTTCGGTATGAACCAACTAGCCCGATATGTTATCGCTGTAGGTGGATACCGATTTCGCATGGCTTCACTAATTCGCTCAATAGAGAGAATGCCAGCGAGCGTGAAACACGCGCAAGCTGCCCGTCCGCACGAGCTCAAGGCTGCGGCGAGCCGTCTGCAGTGAAGCGCGATGGAACGGCGCCACCATCCCAAGGAGCGACGACAGCGCCGGTAAGCGCACGGGCGGAGGATTTTACAACCGAAGCTAGTCTAGTAACACTGGGCGCGCCATCATCGTTACTCCAACCTCATTATCCGACCCTGGTCATGCCGTCGTTGTCACAAGCGTTTCCTGAATCAGACATCGTCAGGCCATTGCCACCATACACTCCTCGACCTCCCATTTTCTTAACGCCATTGTCATGCCATCGTCTTCTGTGCATCGTCGTCATACAGTCGTCGTCATTCTGTTGTTCTTATGCCACCATCGGGATGCCGTCAAGGTCGTCCTATTCGGCATCATTTTACCTTCGACATCACACTCTCGTCATGTTGTCGTCGTTGTAGCGTTGTCTAGTTATCGTGATCACGCTGTCGTTCGCCACAATATTTATTTCAGCATCGTAATCCGATTATGGTCATTCCACTGCCGTCATATCACCCTCGTCGATGCAGTGACGTCACTTCTTGAGTATCACTATATGCAAATCATTCTGCGGTCATTCAACCATTATGGCACTGCTGACATGCCATCGTGGTCATTGCATCGTCGTCACACAAACGCAGTCCTGCATCCGTTGTGAAAGCGTCGTCGTCATGATCTCTTGGTCGTGACATCCTCATTTCGGCTTCTTCATCCGGGTGCCGCCATACCGTCGTATTCATCTCATCGTCCTCGTGGCTTCGTAACCGAGCTGTCGTCGTTTTACCGTCGTCATAATTTAAGGATCGACGTCTCAATGTCGTCCTACCGTCGTCATTATACGAATTTGTCGTTTAATAGATATCACTCCTCATTTCTAATCGCATCGTCACGGCGTCAGCGTCACACTTGCGTCTTGCCTTCATGCTCATGGGCGAGCTTGGCAAGCGAGGGTCATGCGAAGTGGGAGGACATGGGAGTATGTGTCACATAGCCGAAACAACGAAAGTCTTAGTATTACCACTGCATATGCCAAAAAATTGTTGCTTTAGTAATATGGTCTATCACGGAATTACTACATTACTATTCGCATTACCGTCAACGGTCATTGGGCAATGAGTTCCGCCGTGATATTTTTTTTTCATTTATAGATTTTCGATTCTGCATCTATATGGAACTTTATTATTTGGGTATTGCTAGAATACTTGGTTCCAACATACATCACGGTTGATACCCTCAGAGCACATATCAGACACCTATGTCGCGTACACAGTCACTACATTGCTGCTTTGCCGGCACAAAAACCTCAAGCCACATTTTGCAATCGTGTTGCGACGCATCAAGGCTGCCTTCCGTCGCGCTTTACACAAACAGCAAGACCACTATTACCACTGTGGTGCCTACCATAGCCAAAAGTACACCTCACGATTCCGGGAATTACGAAGAAGATCCATGGTTCCACAGTGGCTCTATGATCGTGGACATTGTCATTACCGAATGATGCGTATGAATAAAGAACGCACATATACTTTGATGAATGTGTCTCAGTCACCAGCTCCGCAGGCGCTTTTGTCATCCCGGCCTTACAAGTCACAACGAAGTTCAAAGTGGCCCACATAACCACCTCTACGGTAACTGCAACTTGGCGCCATACGTGCCGCTGTAAATTACATCGCACAAGCAAAAACTCGAATGGGGCTCATTTTTGTGACTCCAAGGCAGCCCTTCACAGTCTGCAGTGAGCCTTACAGCGCAATACCCATGAACAACTGATGTTTGAAAGCAGAGAGTTTCTCCACCAAGCCCTCATAAACGCGCATGACAGCCCATGACATTCCAAAACTATTAGGCAACATGGTAATCTGGATCAGGGCAGAAGGCGTGACGACAACGGCATGGCGAGTGTGGGATTACAAAGCTGGCAATAGGGTGATGAAATGACGGCGACGGTATCACTACCACGAGCCCATATCTAAAGGGGAGAACTATTAGGCATCATGGGCATCTGGGCCGGGGCAGAAGGCGTATGATATCCCGAAGCAGGAAAGACGATGGTGAAAAGACCACAATTAATCACTTCTAGCAGCATATACCTAGTTGCTAAATCAGGTAAACAACTTGGTCCACTGAGATGCCCAAAGTGGCTAGACAGATAGATAGATATAGATATGTTAAAAACAGCTAATTCTCAGAAAATTCTCCTTTGTTTTCTTTCGCAGAAAATTCCCGTTTGTTCTCCTTTGTCTCCAGCACGTCATTTTTGAGTGTCTTGGTAAGATACGTGTGCACTAAGTTGGAGTGCACGTTAAAGAACCCCAGGTTGTCAAAATTATTCCGGAGCCATCCACTACGGCTTGCCCCATATCACGACTGGTTTTGGCACGTAAAACCTCAGAAAGAAGAAGAAGAACTAAAGGAATCTTGCACCCGTTTAGAAATCTTCAAAGATTCTTGCCTAAAATAAATAACTGATTATTCTTCAATCTTAAAATCCTTGTTTAGAATGAGAGAGCTCGATTGGGCTTATCAAATCGGTTCCTGTAAAACCAGCGCATTCTACAAAAGCAATAAAATGAGACGTCAAATTGCTTGGAGGACATTCTGTTTGTGCAGCTTTTCGTGTTCCGTTAGAATTTTAAGTGGAGTGAGAAATTAAATTTTCTCAAACTCTGGCAATTTTCAATTACTGCAACGAGAAACAGAAAGACTACATTTCCGCAATTACTGCCGAAAGCTTTCAATATTGTTTTGCAATTATTTTTTATCACATGAGACGTATCGAAAAAGCTCTCCATAAAGATCAGATGAAGCTTTTAGTGAAACCTATCATGAGTGCGACGCTTCCTTTTCAATTAAACTTTTTTTTTGCTTCTACCTTTTAGCCTTGTGGAGATGCGTGAACAATTCGTCCAAGTATATAATGCCCACTGGAACGCAACTTCTATTAAATCAGCCATTTTTGCCATCGTCGTTCAAGGCTTGTCGTACAAGTACGGGTGACTAAGCAGCTGTGTACACTTGTGGCTTAAAATATATACTATGTCTCCATGTAGCAGCCTGAATTTGTGAACTTGTTATTGGTATGGTGTACCTCTGTATGAACGTCCGGGAGAGCATATTCACGTGCTGAATGACATAATATCGAAAGTTTACTCGGTTTCTTTCCATCCTCGGTCACCATTCAACAGATCAGTATTTTACGCGAAAGGTAACGAGCCTGCAATGCAATGTATTAGCTTCCAGGCTGTCCTTATCGTAAAAATAAAACAGCTTAAAGCATGTCTCTCACGCATCATGACTGCGCTCCAAGGTGGAGATAAGAGAAAAGCTCAAGTCGTGTCACGCGCCAGTCTGGTCACCACATTCATTTATTAATATCTTAGATACCACCCTCCGAATAAGCACAGTGTTTGTGGCATTTAAAAGCACTGAGTTGGTGTAGTAAGTTGGGATGCTATTAAAATTTGGCTAATCAAGCTGAATGCAAGCCACAAAGTGCCCTCCTGTGCTTGAGACGCCTGATGACAATAAAAAAGACGGAAACAATTTCCTTATCTCGAAAGAAACGACTGTTGCCGACGGTACATAGTTTTTGTTTGACACAATCATCGTTTCGTACGAATAATCTTCGAAATGGATTCATGGTTCCATATGTCATCCTTTGAAACTCATTCCAGAGGTAGGAATAAAAGACGGTGCTGATTGCCAGCTTACACCACAACCATTGACGTCTAGTACGGTTGCTTGTCAATCACCTTTTCACCGTTCGCACTTAATAGAAATAAAAATCGGAGTCAGGCAAATCCAAAAATCAGATTCTGCGTACAGCGGTATTCGCCCTCGTTAGGTGCGTTATCTCAAGAAGATGAAACCATTTGCATAAAAATGACAATCCACGTGGCGAATTCAAACAACTGAATTTTTACTATTCAATGGTAAGCTCATTTTGTAACGTTGGCTTTCAAGCCGTGGAACTGCGAATTTATGTGTCCTTAGCAGTAATCATTAGACTAGCGCAACATTGGAGGGGTGCATGGTATTCGAGATATCGTCGGAATAATAATAATAATAATAATAATAATAATAATAATAATAATAATAACAATAAAGGGCGGGATACAGCTCCGATCGGCTCTACAAGCGTTAGGGTTTTGAGAAAAACAATAGAGTGAGGAGAACAGAGAGAGCGAAAGGGACGCAAATGGGGAGGCTCTAGAATGGTTAGGGTTTTTAGAAAAACAATAGAGTGAGGAGAACAGGTGACAGTAAAAGAGACGCAAATGGGCAGGCCCTAGAAGCTTAGGGTTTTTAGTAAAACCAATAGAGTGAGGAGAACAGGTGACAGTAAAAGAGACGCAAATGGGCAGGCTCTAGAATCGTTAGGGTTTTTAGAAAAACAGTAGAGTGAGGAGAACAGGAGAGAGTAAAAGGGACACAAATGGGCAGGCTCTAGAATCGTTAGGGTTTTTAGAAAAACAGTAGAGTGAGGAGAACAGGAGAGAGTAAAAGGCACGGAAATGGGCAGGCTCTAGAATTGTTAGGGTTTTTAGAAAAACAATAGAGTGAGGAGAACGGGAGAGAGTAAAAGGGACAGAAATGGGCAGGCTCTAGAATCGTTCGGGTTTTTAGAAAAAACAATAGAGTGAGGAGAACAGGAGAGAGTAAAAGGGACGCAAATGGGCAGGCTCTAGAAGCGTTAGGGTTTTTAGAAAAACAATAGATTGAGGAGAACAGGTGACAGTAAAAGAGACGCAAATAGGCAGGCTCTAGATGCGTTAGGGTTGCATCTAGAGCCTGCCCATTTCCACAACGCTGCATTTTTTTAAGAGACCTGTTTTGTGTATTTATATTGAGGCCGTTGTCACCGTCATGGTAACTATTGCCATTGTACCTCCCGAGACAACGCTTCTTATCGCTTTTTCCGCCACGCTTCTAGCACCATAGAACCACGCTGCTTAAAGAATTGATTGATTGAATACTTGACTGCAACACAGATCCTTTTTTCAACTGATGCTGTTAAATAATGCCGAAATCTGTCACGACGAAGACCCCTGTATTACAAAATGGAGACGTTATTTACTAACTCATCTTTGCTATGCATTCTGCGTTTTCAGCGATGATCATCATGGCCCCCAATGAAGCTGCCGCTCTTGGCGGTGGTGTTGGAGGTATTAGCGGAATATCGGGTGGCCGCAAGAAGTGATTCAGCACTCACTGAAGATGGAACTGCTTCAAGATTTATAATGAGAGCGCAAAAATTTGGTGCAATGAAGTGCTCAAATAAGCAAAATATGAATGTTTTCTTATTTTCGGCCCCACGTCGTTACTTTTTATAATTATTCACTTTTCTTGCCTTTTCCTCATACAAAAAACCAAAGGGTCCCGCACAAAAGGTGCTTCCTTGCACCTGATTAGATCCGGGCCTTACACAAACTGTACATGAAGAAAACACAGTTATACAAATCAAGTACATGCTTCAAAATCTACTCATATAGAAAGAGAAAAAAAAGAACTAAATGTGCATAGAACGCAGTAAATAAACAGTTTAACCTAACCGAGGAAGAAGAAGCGAAGAAGGTGCTCCGGAAGACGAAGTGTGGGGCTTTAGAGAGAACAGCAATAAATAGTGATGGCCGCCTTGCTGGCCTGGTCGCTCGTTGTGTTACAAACAGTAAACAGAATTCATAATACTGACAGTATCCACGTCTGATCTCGTGGTACACGGGGACAATTGCACATGAGGAACAAAGAAATATGATGCCAAAAAATAGATCTGCCGCAGAAAAAAGCAAAGGAAGGGTCATTAAGCTGACAGAAAAACTGCTTGTGTCAAAGCACCCTAAAAGCAGCTACTGACGAGTGCCGTTCAATTATTGTGATAAGAGGCTTATTCTCGTTCAAAAGTTTAGGTATTTGGTATTTTAGACTTTGTTCACTGTAATTTTTTCGTAACTTCCGTACTCTGTATTTTAATGTTCTAAGATCAAAAAACGATTTATTACTTTGAGCGATAGCTCGAAAGTTGACTGTCTTTTTTATTTTTGTATTCATGTAGATTGCAAGCTAGCGTTTGTACAGATCGTCTACCCTGAATATTAATTGGCGGTCTCGAAAAGACTGCTTGCGTTCGATTTTTTTAAACTTTCTAGAGCTTATTTACTTTTTTTGTGTGCGATAAAAATTTTTTTCAATATTTGAGGCAGTAGTGGTACACCACATCAGGATGGATGCATAAAACACTTTATTAGGGTCCCTAAATTGGGGCGCACGCTAGTGCGCAGCGGGCCCGTCCCACGTCGGGACAGATAGATTGAACCTCTCCGCCGCTTCGCGGGCCCTTTGGACAGCCCATAACTGTTCTTCGAGGTTGGGGCTGCGTAGAACCGCATCCCACCGAAAGTAGTGTTGCTACCATATCAGGAGACAATTACAAATATGAGAATAAATCAAGAAAAAGTAAAGCATTGCGCTGAAGGTCCATGAAAATAGATTTCTGATTTTCCATAATGCTTCTATCACTCTGCATGGTTTTATTAAGGTAACTAATATATATATATATATATATATATATATATATATATATATACTGTCGTGGTTCAACGCGAACGAGAGACAACAACGGCGGAGCAAGACGGCAGCGGAACAGCCTGTTCAAGAAGACCACCAGAACAACCGACGTCTTCTTCGTCTTCAAGTTCGCCCTGTGCTACTACACGGAACACGTTCAAGCACATATCGTCATCGTAGTCTAAATGTCTACATAGAGCACGCGTCATTTGCTGTCCCTCGAAAAGAGCATCGCCCCAATGCTAAACAATAAGTTCGCTTGGTGAAAACGAAAGTCCCTCGTACAGTCACTCGCTGACATAGTGCTTCATGCGCACTACGTGCACAAGTTCAGAACGGTGTTGGCGTCGCCTTGTGCAATAAGGGATATCTGGAACGACCTCGTATGTGACGTCACTTAGCCGACGGAGCACTTTATAGGGTCCGAAATATCGCCTCAGCAGCTTCTCGGATAGTCCCCGTTTTCGTATAGGCGTCCAGACCCATACTCTGTCACCGGTGTCGTACGTTACAGGCCTATGACGGGCACTATAGCGACCTGCATCGTATTCTTGCTGCAGGTGTATTCGCACGCGTGCGAGCTGCCTGGCTTCTTCTGCACGTTGCGTAAACGCATCGGCATCCATGTCAATGTCGTCAGGTTCGTGTGGTAGCATGGCGTCGAGCATCGTCCTTACTTCGCGTCCGTGGACAAGGCTGAATGGAGTCATCCGCATAGTTTCTTGTTTAGCCGTGTTATAAGCAAACGTGATATAAGGCAGAATCTCGTCCCAATCTTTGTGCTCTACATTCACGTACGTGGAAAGCATGTCTTCGAGTGTTTTGTTCAGGCGCTCTGTTAGTCCGTTTGTTTGTGGATGGTAGGCTGTTGTCTTTCGATGAGTTGTGCCACTGAGCATCAGGACGTGATCTAAAAGTGCGGCTGTGAATGCGGTGCCTCGGTCTGTTATGACGATGGTTGGTGCGCCATGTCTCAGCACAACATTCTCTATGAAAAATCGGGTCACCTCTGCTGCTGTGCCTCTCTGGATAGCTTTTGTTTCGGCGTAGCGAGTAAGATAGTCAGTTGCTACAATAACCCAGCGGTTACCAGTAGTAGAGGTAGGAAGTGGACCCAAGAGGTCCATTCCGATCTGGTCAAATGGCGTTTGCGGTACTTGAACGGGTTGTAGCAAACCGGCTGGTTTCGTTGGAGGTGACTTGCGCCGCTGACAATCTAAGCAGGTCCGAACGTGATGTTTCACGGCAACGGGCAGTCCTGGCCAATAATATCTTTGTCGCACTCTGTTCAGTGTTCGCGTATATCCTAAATGCCCAGAAGTGACCTCGTTGTGGCATGCTTCCAGTACTTCCCTACGAAGAGCAGTAGGAACGACGAGCAAATAGCTTGATTCGCTCGATGAGAAGTTCATTTTGTATAGAACTTTGTTCCTTAAGCAAAACGATGGTAATCCTCTTGCGAAAGCTTTAGGTACTGTCTGAGTTCGTCTGTCCAAGAAATTAATCAGACCAAGCAACTCAGGGTCGTCACGTTGTTGTTGTGCAATGGTAGACGTCTCGAGAAGGCCGAGGAATGCTGTTTCCTCTTCATCGGTCGAAGGAGCTGATTCTATGGGTGACCGAGACAGGCAGTCAGAGTCGGTATGCCGTTTCCCCGACTTGTGCAGGACCGTCATATCAAACTCTTGCAGTCTCAGGCTCCAACGTGATAATCGCCCGGAAGGATCTTTCAGATTTGTGAGCCAGCAGAGTGAATGATGGTCGCTGATAACTTTGAAGTGGCGACCATACAAATAAGGGCGAAATTTTGTAACCGCCCATACCACGGCGAGGCATTCTTTCTCGGTTGTAGAGTAATTTTCTTCTGCACGTGAGAGCGTTCTGCTTGCATAGGCGATCACTCTTTCTGTGTCCTCCTGGCACTGCACAAGAACAGCTCCTCGACCAACATTGCTGGCATCAGTGTGAAGCATTGTCGGAGCTGTCTCGTCAAAGTGGGCCAGCACAGGGGGCGTTTGTAAACGGTTCCGCAAATCGTTAAATGCAGCCTGCTGTTCGTCGCCCCATACAAACGCAACGTCATTTCTCGTTAGCCGAGTTAACGGCGACGCAATGCGAGCAAAGTCTGCAATGAACCGCCGATAATAGGCGCAGAGGCCCAGAAAGCGTCTGACAGCCTTTTTATCAGAAGGAACAGGGAACTGTGCGACAGCGGCAATTTTTTTAGGATCCGGGCGGACTCCCGCCTGACTGACGACATGGCCAAGAAACTCTAGCTCCGCAAACCAAAATTGGCATTTCTCCGGCTTTAGGGTGAGGCCGGCGGACCGTATAGACTGCAGAACCGCTTCAAGACGTTCAAGGTGCTCTTCAAACGTTGCGGAAAACACTATGACGTCGTCGAGATAGACTAAGCAGGCTTTCCACTTCACCCCCGAAAGCACGGTATCCATAAGCCGTTGAAAAGTAGCAGGTGCAGAGCACAAGCCGAAAGGCAAAACCTTAAATTCGTATAGTCCATCTGGCGTGACGAAAGCGGTTTTCTCATGGTCTCTCGGGTCTACTTCAATTTGCCAATACCCGCTCTTTAAGTCCATGGAAGAGAAATAACGAGCGTTTCGAAGCCTATCAAGTGAATTGTCTATGCGGGGAAGCGGATACACGTCTTTTTTTGTAACCTGATTTAGCTTTCGATAATCCACACAAAAACGCAGGCTGCCGTCCTTCTTCTTGACCAAAACTACAGGCGATGCCCAGGGGCTCTTGGAAGGCTGAATCACATCGTCTTCAATCATTTGGTTTACCTGCTGTTGTATCGCTTCACGTTCTTTTGGGGCCACACAATAAGGGTTTTGGTGAATCAGTCTCACTTCGTGCTCTGTGATTATGCGGTGCTTGGTTAGGGGCGTCCGACCGACTCTTGACATCGACGCAAAGCAGTCGTGGAACTCGGCCAGTAGCGCAAGAAGTCGTTCTCGCTCGTGCTGCCGTAAAGTAGAGTTTACGTCAAGCACAGGTGCTGGGGCTTGCGCATGCGCTTCTTCTAGTACTGAAAAGCACCCACGAAGATCAGCGACATCGTCAAAGTAAGCCACAGCCGTGCCCTTTGGTAGCTGCCGTCGCTCGGTGCTAAAATTTGTTAACAACAGGTTCGTGCGCCCATCTGTGATATTTACGATGCTTCGTGCAACGGAGATACCGCGAGTAAATAACAAAGGGGTTACTTGGTCTGCAACTCCTTCACAATCAAACGGTACGTCACATGCCACCGAAACAAGGATACATGACCGAGGTGGGACGACCACGTCGTTTTCGGTTAGACAAAAGGGGTTGCGTTGCGGCGTTAAGCAGAGAAATAAATTAGGGCTCTTGTGAAACGTAACCAAGCGATCCGAGATGTTGATTATGGCGCCGTATTCCCGCAAAAAATCCATGCCTATGATTAAATCTTTACAGCAAGTTGGAAGAACGACGAAAGTTGCCACGAAGGAAGAATCTCCATTGGTGATTCTCGCCGTACAGCTTCCAGCAGGCGTGAGCAGTTGGCCACCTGCAGTCCTTATGTGGGGTCCCATCCAGGGCGTTTTTACTTTCTTAAGGCGAACGGTTAGGCTTTCACTTATTATCGAATAATCGGCACCAGTGTCGACTAGCGCTCGCACTTGCTGTCCGTCAACGGAAACAATAAGATCTGCGCTCACAATTTCGTCGGTATCAGAGTGCATCGGTTTCACGGCGTTTTGCGGCGGGATTATTCGGGGTTTTTCATCGTCTTGTTGCCGGCCTGCAACCTTACCCCCAGAGGTCGCCGCTGTTAGTTTCCCCGGCGTGGGCTGGGCGACCTCCTTCCCCGGAGGTCAGCAAAGGCACGTCCATTCAGTGAAGATGAATGAGCAGGGGACGGAGAGCGTGACCGCCGACCAAAATCGGTCTGGTGGTTAGGCAGAGAGTCATCGTTCAGAGTGCGCGCCACCGGAGGACCTTGAAAAGCAGCGTCGTCGCGGCGTGCCATGTAGTCGTCACTGGTGCGTCGACCGTCAGACCAGGACTGAAGAGGTCGAAATGAGGCGTCGCGGTACCAGCAATGGCGGGAAATATGGCCGATGCCTCCGCAGTGATAACAGAGGGGGAGCCTATCAACCGTGCGCCATGCGTACGTTTTTCGAATTTCTGGGCGCCTCGAAGCCTCGTCTTGTGGCGGTGACCAAAATGCAGCGGATGACGGCTGGCGGTAGGATGGGATCGGCACAACAGGTGGGTGTCTGAGAGGTTCCTCTGGTGGTGATGACCAAGGTGTGGGTCTCGGCGGCTGATGTTGCGACCGCATGGGCATAACAGCTGGTTGACGTCGGACAGCGTCGGCATAACTTAGGGGACGCTGCTCGTAACCAGGATCGCCTGCGGAGAACTCTTGCCTAATTTCTTCACGTACGACTTCAGCGACTGACGCCATGGGTGTGCCCATTGCCGGTATCCCGAGCTTCTGAAGTTCTTCGCGAAGAATCTCCCTAATTAGATCACGAAGGGAGTCCTGATTGCTAACGGTCACTGCGGCGGCGTTGATAGGAGTGCTGGTGGGCAAGCGATCGTACTGCCTGCACCTTAGATGGAGTGCGCGTTCAATACCAGTGGCTTCCTTTATAAAATCTGCCACGGTACTCGGTGGATTGCGCACAAGTCGGGCGAACAGTTCTTCTTTTATGCCATGCATAAGATAGCGTAATTTCTTTTCCTCGGGCATGTGAGGGTCAGCTCTACGACACAGGCGGGCCTTGTCCTCGGCAAACATCGCTACAGTTTCGTTGGCTTTCTGAAAGCGCAGCTCAATTAGTTGCTGGGCATGGTCCCGTCGATCGACACTCGCAAATTTTTCAATTAGCTGGTGTTGGAAATCATTCCATGTAGCGAAACTGGCTTCGCGGTTTTCAAACCATGTGCGAGCACTACCGTCAAGGGCGAAATACGCGTGGGAGAGCTTTTGTTGAGCAGTCCACCTATTGACCTTGGCAACACGTTCGTACTGGTCAAGCCAGTCTTCAACATCTTCATGTGCGCCACCATGAAAGCGATCGGGAATCAGTGGTTGCAGAAGGGTTACCTGGGACGGACTGTGAGTAGAGCTGTCTTGTGGAATTCGTGGAACCTGTGGCAGGCTGGCGGTTTCCATTGGCAGAGGTAGACAGGGCTCGGACGAGCGTTCTTGTAGGGGGTTGAGCTCGGGGGAAAGGCCTAGCAACCGCCGACTGAAGCGATGCACAGGAGTTGTAATTGCAGATGGGTTGGATGAAGGGCTCCCAGGAGGAGACCGGAGCATCAGGCAGGGTTGTGTGCCCAGCACTTCCACCAGTGTCGCGGTTCAACGCGAACAAGAGACAACAACAGCGGAGCAAGACGGCAGCGGAACAGCCTGTTCAAAAAGACCACCTGAACAACAGACGTCTTCTTCGTCTTCAAATTCCCCGTCCCACTACACGGAGCACGTTAAAGCACATATCGTCATCGTAGTCTGAATGTCTACATAGAGCACGCGTCATTATATATATATATATATATATATATATATATATTGTAAGCACATTTAACGTACTTCATCGTTCTCATTTGTACATAGCCATCATCATCCCTGTTTGTCTTCTTCGTGTTCGAGCCAGGGCCGTGCCTGTGGAATAAGCGGGTCTGCCAGTGCTGTCTGTCCTGGTCGTCGTCCGTCTTTCAAAGTGGTGGAGGCGCGTCAAGATCCCGACGTCCTCCTGCGTTCCTGCCCTACCTGGAGCTACGTTCCGGTCGCCGCATGCGCCCGGCCACCCCTACAGCTATGGCCAACTCTGCGTCGGCCGCTGGCACTATCACTACCCCTAACGCTGCCACTCCCACGACATCGGCTGCATTGACATCGTGCACCACCATCGTTCGCCGATACCCGACTTTTATGGGTGGGTGGACTTTTGTGACTTTTACTGCCGTTTTTCTATGAACCCCGACGTGACTGTGTGTTGACCCTAACCGCGTTAGGGTTAGGCATCGCTCGCCCGCCTCTTCTTTTCCACGGACTTCGTGATGATGGACTGTGAGGTGGAGGGGAGATTTTAACTCCTGAGGACTTTACTAAAGACTCCGGGTGGCAGCTCGTTGCCGCCAGACGTTCTTCAACGAGAAGAAGAAACGCGGCCGCCAACCAGATTGGCGCCGATGTGGTCGAAGTTCAGCCTAACGCCGGTTCCAACGCTCGGTGCCGCCCCGACCACGCGGGCATTAAAAGCAATATTATTCGAGGGGGCAGGATGCCTCCGCTGCCCAAGGAGGAGGCAAAGATCATCGTGCGGCCTAGGGGAGGTCTATGTATCAGCAAGGTGGGACCTACTGCGTTTGCCGACGCCATATGGCAGGCTGCCGGACTCGATTCGGCGACACGGGACACCGACACGATGTGTCCCAACTTTCAACAAAATATAATGGTGATCAGCACACCCAACAGAAACAACGCTGCACGCTATGTCGGTATCTCGGGCATCTCCGTCGCCGATCGACGCTTTGAGGTGAGCGCTTACGAGGCCGCCCCCCACTCCACGTGCAAGGGCGTCATCCGCGGCATCTCCCTCAGCGACGGGCCTGTGATGATCGACAAAAAGCTCGTCAATCCAAGAAACCCCACGGTGCTCGGCGCCAAAAGGGTCAAGAACACCGGCACCGTGGTGGTTCTGTTCGACGGTTACAAGGTGCCCAATTTTGTCTCGTACGGCGGCATTATCGTCAAGTGCACTTTATTTCGCAAGCAAATGGACGTGTGTTACAGCTGCGGCAGACTCGGGCACCGCTCCGACGTCTGCCCTTCGCCCAACGAAGCCATCTGCAGGGGATGCGGAGAAGCAAACCCCGACGCTCAGCATAGGTCCGATCCCGAATGCAAGCTCTGCGGAGGCGACCACCTTACGGCCGCCCAGGAGTGTAAACAAAAATTCCAGATGCCGTATCTCGTCAGGCGCAGACGGAGGGAACGCTCCCGCGCCCTCAACGACGCGAATCAAGCCCGGCAAGCATCGCCTCAACGCCGATCTGGCCGCAGCCGTTCCCGGTCCAGGGAGAGATCCAGGTCTCGTGGACGCACCAGGAGCCGCACCGTCTCCAGGTCCAGGTCGGGATCCCGGGTCCGATACAAATCTAGGTCCAGATCCGGTTCCAGGGGCCGCCAAGGTTCCAGAGCCCAGCCATCATCCGGACCTCAGTCCGCCTCCACAGGCTGCGGGAGGCAACCGACCCTCGTTTGGGCCAATCTGGTGCGTCGCAACCTGGCGCCAATACGGGGGCCGCTCCGGCACCTCGTAAAGACCCGCCCCCAGAGCAAGCTAGGGACGCTGAAGTCATTCGCTTACGCAAAGAGAACGACGACCTCAAGAACACGATCAATAGGCTCGTTAACGAAATGGCGGAGATCAAGAAACTTGTTTCGTATGCGTCAGGTAACGATGCGGCAGTCAGGGCCTCCGAGACTCCAATCCCAGCTCCGGTAGACGGTACTGCAACGTCCTCAAGACGCAGGGCAATCGTAAATCAAACATGCGAATCGGGAGTGTTGTCCGCAGAAGTCAGCGAGATTAAGCAAACTCTCACTGCGCATGGCAGACAGCCTCAAACAGGTCGCCCCTAGTGTTACTTTCCTCACCGACAGCGTTCGCCAAATTCAGGTTGCGCTCGGGGACCCCAAAAGGGGCCTCGGAGCTCTCGCAGATCGCATCGACGCCATTGAAGCGCGAATGGCTTCATCCGCCACCGTCGTTCAACCGCTGCTGAGGGAAGCTAGACTTAAGTATCCCACCAGCGCTCCGACAGAAGGTCCCATTCTTTGCGCAGCCCTAACTGTCCCGTTAGGTGGTAGTCCGTCCGGTCAGCCCAATAATGGATAGATCCAAAGAGAGTTTTCGCATTTGGCAATGGAACTGCAGGGGGTATTCTAACAAGAAAGCCCCGCTGCAGCAGTTTTTCAGGTCTTTGGTGATCAAACCTCAGGTCATTGCTCTTCAGGAAACATTAGTCTCCGCTGGCTCGCTCCAGGGCTACAAGGCCTTGTCGGGCCGGCCTGGGGGACGAGGCATTTGTACCTTGATCGATGAAAGGCTTACTCATCTCACCCACGACCTCAAGCTGGGGAGCGGTAGAATCGAATATGTCATGGTTGAGATCCTGCTCGATGCGCCGCAGCGGAATCAGCGCAGAAACCGTGTCTTCGTTCTCAATATCTATAGCAACCCCAGGGACTCGCGCCAACAGTTCAAGACCATCCTCAAGAAAGCGACCGACCTGGCCGGCCCACGACCCTTGGTCGTCGTCGGCGACTTCAACGCCCCGTAGGGCCTCTGGGGTTACATCTACGGCACTACTAAGGGGCGCAACCTGTGGCAAGACGCCAACGAGATGGACCTCACTCTGGTCACGGACAAAGCTTTTCCCACGCGCATCGGCAACTCCGTCACCCGGGACACGACACTCGACTTCGCCTTCGTCAAGAACGTCGAGGACGTGGGCTGGGAGAACACCGCCATGGAGTTTGGCAGCGACCACTACATTCTCGAGACCCACTTCAAGGTGGCTCGGAGTAGGGTCAGGGAATTCACGTTCGTCGATTGGGACCATTTTCGCAAGATTCGGGAAGAACCTGGGAGAGCCAGGGAAACCACCAGCCTCGAAGAATGGTGCGAATGCATCCGCAACGACGCTTCGGCGGCCACCAAGAAAGTGGAAACTGATCTCGACGTCGAGCGAATGGACAGCAGACTCGCCTATCTCATCGAGGCCAAAAACGCCCTGCTCCGTCGATGGAAGGATCAAAGGCTCAATCGCAGACTCCGAAAGAAAATCTCGGAGCTCAACAAGGTCATCGATGACCACTGTAAAGCGCTATGCCAGCAGCAGTGGGACGAGCTCTGCGAATCCATTGACGGACAGATGCGCAATGGCAAGTCCTGGGGTATGCTGAAGCACCTTCTCGACGAAAGCGGCTCCAAGTCAAATCAGAAGCATACGTTGGCCCGGGCCCTTCACGAAGCCACCAGGTCTCACACGGTCGATGTACTCGTCTCCAAGCTCATTCAGAAGTACCTGCCCATCCGGCGCGACGGCGATCCGGCGACCCAACTACCGACTACCGAGGCCCTCCTCGCCCCGAGCTGGACGAAGACTTCTCCGTTGCCGAGGTCAGACATGCCATCTTCGCGCTCAACCGCAAGCTTGCGCCGGGTCCGGACGAGTCACCAACAGAATGTTGAGAAACCTCGACGACCCGTCGATTGTCTTTCTCACCGAAAAGATCAACGAGTCCTGGAAGAGCGGCGTGGTTCCTGCAGAATGGAAGTCGGCCTGCACGGTGCTCATTCCCAAGCCCGGCAAGGCCCCGAACATCGAGAACCTGAGGCCGATTTCTCTAACCTCCTGCGTCGGCAAGGTCATGGAGCGCGTCGTCCTCAACAGACTCAACGGGTACCTCGAAGACAACGACGTTTACACGTACAACATGATCGGGTTCCGCGCCGGACTCTCGACGCAGGATGCAATGAAACTAATCAAGCATCAGATCGTGGACGGCCGTTCCAGAGACGTCAAGGCTCTGCTCGGTCTGGACCTCGAGAAGGCTTTCGACAACGTGCTCCACGCCTTTATCGTCAAGACCATTTCAGACCTAGGTCTCGGTTCCAGATTCCACAGCTACGTCAGCTCTTTTTTAACGCACAGGAAGGCCAAGCTTCGCATTGGAGACTTCCGCTCCGAAGATGTGCCCCTCGGAGCACGGGGCACTCCTCAGGGCGCCGTAATCTCCCCCACACTATTTAACATCTGTATGATTGGTCTTTCCGAGAGGTTGGCATGCGTTGAGGACGGGAAGCACACCATCTACGCCGACGACATTACCATCTGGTGCGCCAGGGGATGCGAGGGCAGAGTCGAAGAAGCCATGCAGGAGGCGATCGACGTGATCGAGGAGTATCTCCGCCCCACCGGACTTCGGTGCTCCCCCGCCAAGTCGGAGCTTCTGCTTTACAGAAAAGAGAAGGGAAGAAGACCCAACGATTTGAAGCCAGTCTCCGAAAGCAGCATCTGTCTTCACACTTGTGATGGAGGGGTGATACCCAGGGTCGACGTCATTCGGGTCCTGGGCATGTTTGTCGAATTCAACGGCGGGAACGGAAGGGCTCTCCGCAATGTCATCGCAAAGACGGACAACGCCTTCCGCATCGTTCGCAGAATCGCAAACAGACAGAGAGGCATGAAGGAAGCCAATCTCCTCACCCTTATCAACGCCTTCGTATTATGCCACTTCACGTATACGATTTCCATGCACAACTGGCTCAGAGCGGAGCGAGACAAGCTCAATGCTCTCATCCGCAAAGTAGTGAAAAGGGCTCTCGGGCTACCCATTAGGACCCATACTGAAGATCTCCTCAAGCTGGGGGTACACAACACCGCCGAGGAGATTGCCGAAGCCCAAGAACGCGCGCAACTCGCTCGCCTGACCACCACAGAGGCAGGTAAACGCATCCTCGAAGAGCTGGGTTACCCTCCTGTGGTATCTTCGAGGGTCAGTACCCCGATACCTAGGTGCATTCGAGACAAGTTCGAAGTGGCCCCCGTGCCTCGAAACGTCCATTCCGTCCACAACGATGGCAGACGCAAGGCGAGAGCAGTAGCAATTCTGAAAAAGATCTATCAACAAGGCATCAGAGCACGCTTCGTCGACGCCGCGGAGTACAGCGATGGAAAGACCTTTGCCGTCGTCGTGGTCGACTCCAGCGGCAAGCTTTCCAATAGCGCTTCAATTCGCACTTCAGACCCCGAAGTCGCCGAGCAAGCCGCCATCGCCCTCGCCCTGCTAGACGGTCGTGGGTCTGAGATCTACAGCGATTCCAAAACGGCAGTTAGGGCTTTTCAGAAGGGTCGCATCGCCGAGCAGGCTGCTCGTCTTCTTAGAGTCTCCAATCCGGATGCTCTCACGCATCATTCGATTCACCGGTTTCCCGCTCACGTAGGGTCGGTCGAGGGTGCTCCCCCGAACCTCAATGAGTCTGCTCACGAGGCTGCGCGCGACCTCACCGACCGCGCTTCCTCTGTAAGGAGAGCCGACACCCCTCCCCCCTACGGCCACAGGGATGCTCCCGCTACTCACAACGAGGTGACAAAATTTTCTACATGTCCAGAAGGGTCTTTCCACCCCCTCATCCCAAATTGAATAGGGTGCAAGCTGTTTCGCTTAGACTTTTACAGACTGGCACATATCCGTGTCTGGCCGTTCTGCACGAAGATTACCCTGACGTATATCGCGACGACGCCTGCCCATCCTGTGGGCAGACCTCCACTCTAGCACACATGCTCTGGGAATGCGGGTTGAGATACCCCAAGTTCAGAAAGGTTGAGTGGGACTCGCTTCTGCGTAGCCCCGCTCTAGACAAGAAATCCTGGCTGTCCGGCATGCCCGCGACCGGGCCGGTGAGCTAGACCTGCCGGTCCCGACGTGGGACTAGCCGGGTGCGCGACGAGTTCGCGTCCTCGCCGGACCTGTAATAAAAGTTATTTCACTCACTCACATCGTGCACCATTACCAGCCCTCACCGTGATTCACCAGTCTTTGCGGGTCTCCGCGGGGATCACGTCGACGACTGGCTCCACAATTACAACCGCGTGAGTTCGGCCAATGGATTGACTGACCGACAGAAGTTGACTAACGTCGCGTTCTATCTGACCCACGTTGCGAAGACTTGGTATTTTAACCACGAAACTAACTTCGCCGACTGGTCAGCGTTTACTACCAGCTTGCGGCAAATCTTCGCGTCTTCATCTGGCCGTTCAGAAGTCGCCAAACAGAAGCTTGCTGCGCGTGTTCAACTTCCACAAGAGTCATATACATCGTACATCGAAGATGTCCTAGCTCTATACCGCCGCGCCAACAGTGAAATGACGGAAGCCGAACGCATTCGCCACATTCTTAAAGGAATTCCCATTCAACGCCTTAGCTATTCAAAATCCTACCTCGGTTCAAGATATTACATCGACGTGCCAGCGCTTGTACGACCTTCAAGCCGTCCGTCTTAGGCGTCGCCGTCGCCGTCGCCGTAGCCGTCGCAGTCGCCGTCGCCGTCGCCATCGCCGTCGCCGTGAGGTTCCGTATGACGTCATTTGGAGAAGAAATCGTCGCCGCGCGCCGAACGCTGTATGTGCGAGTGAAAGAGCGCGAGGGGCGCGTCTTTCACGGGGAGTGAACGCACGGCGGAGAACAAACGCGCGTTCTGCGCCGTGCTCGCTTAAGGGCTGCAAAAGTAGGCGTCTCTGTTCTCCTTCACATCACCATGTATGTAGAGCAAACGCGCCTTCTTTCGACGAGCGAGAGGCCGTGGGGGGGGGGGGGAAGGGAGGCGACGTTTAGCTGGCACGCAGTGCCTATTTATATCAGAGGCTCCGGCAACAGTCACCAACGCCGCCGCATTTTGAGCGAACGCGGGCAAAACGCCGATGGCGTCTTCAACAGTGTGTGTTGCCGATGTTGCTGCATGTCCAAGTTTATACAGCTGATAAAGCTAATATCATTACTCCGTTTTAACAGCGAAGCTGTTTAAGCCAGTCTAATTTGTGGTGCGTGTCTATAAACTGCCGCGATCTAGCCTTGGCAACCTGGAGGAGGAGGTTCAATCCACTCCCTAGCTCCCTGCCTCCCCGGCAACCGCCTCTCTTCTCTCTCCGGTGCGCTGAGCCAGGAGAAAAAAAAAACTGGCCGATTGATATCGAGCGGCTAGCCTGCAACGTTTTTGGCGTCGGCAAGCAACAGGTTTCTTGGCACTGTGCCAACCTCGGTTAGCCTGCCTGCGTTTGTGGCCTGCCAGCAGTGCTTTCGCTCGTAGGCGCCAACGCGTCCAGCGCTAGTCACGCGAAATTTCGCAAAAGGGAAGGCACCTGCGAATACTTTCCAACATGCGTATTTATTTGCTACGACGGAGTGCAATCTTGCCGTTTATTCAATGGAAGTTTTATTACTCAACGATAATTTGTAATAACCTATTCAATCTACAATTCCGAGTGCCCACAACGCTCACAAACGGCAAGATTGCACTCCGTCGTAGCAAATAGTCACCTTCTGTCAACTTCTGTCGGTCAGTCAACCCATTGGCCGAACTCACGCGGTTGTAATTGTCGAGCCAGTCGTCGACGTGATCCCCGCGGAGACCCGCAAAGACTGGTGAATCACGGTGAGGGCTGGTAATGGTGCACGATGTGAGTGAGTGAAATAACTTTTATTACAGGTCCAGCGAGGACGCGAACTCGTCGCGCACCCGGCTAGTCCCACGTCGGGATCGGCAGGTCTAGCCCACCGGCCCGGTCGCGGGCACGCCGGACAGCCAGGATTTGCTTGTCTAGAGCGGGGCTACGCAGAAGCGAGTCCCACTTAACCTTTCTGAACTTGGGGTATCTCGACCCGCACTCCCAGAGCATGTGTGCTAGAGTGGAGGTCTGCCCACAGGATGGGCAGGCGTCGTCGCGATATACGTCAGGGTAATCTTCGTGCAGAACGGCCAGACACGGATATGTGCCGGTCTGTAAAAGTCTAAGCGAAACAGCTTGCGCCCTATTCAATTTGGGATGAGGGGGTGGAAAGACCCTTCTGGACATGTAGAAAAATTTTGTCACCTCGTTGTGAGTAGCGGGAGCATCCCTGTGGCCGTAGGGGGGAGGGGTGTCGGCTCTCCTTACAGAGGAAGCGCGGTCGGTGAGGTCGCGCGCAGCCTCGTGAGCAGACTCATTGAGGTTCGGGGGAGCACCCTCGACCGACCCTACGTGAGCGGGAAACCAGTGAATCGAATGATGCGTGAGAGCATCCGGATTGGAGACTCTAAGAAGACGAGCAGCCTGCTCGGCGATGCGACCCTTCTGAAAAGCCCTAACTGCCGTTTTGGAATCGCTGTAGATCTCAGACCCACGACCGTCTAGCAGGGCGAGGGTGATGGCGGCTTGCTCGGCGACTTCGGGGTCTGAAGTGCGAATTGAAGCGCTATTGGAAAGCTTGCCGCTGGAGTCGACCACGACGACGGCAAAGGTCTTTCCATCGCTGTACTCCGCGGCGTCGACGAAGCGTGCTCTGATGCCTTGTTGATAGATCTTTTTCAGAATTGCTACTGCTCTCGCCTTGCGTCTGCCATCGTTGTGGACGGGATGGACGTTTCGAGGCACGGGGGCCACTTCGAACTTGTCTCGAATGCACCTAGGGATCGGGGTACTGACCCTCGAAGATACCACAGGAGGGTAACCCAGCTCTTCGAGGATGCGTTTACCTGCCTCTGTGGTGGTCAGGCGAGCGAGTTGCGCGCGTTCTTGGGCTTCGGCAATCTCCTCGGCGGTGTTGTGTACCCCCAGCTTGAGGAGATCTTCAGTATGGGTCCTAATGGGTAGCCCGAGAGCCCTTTTCACTACTTTGCGGATGAGAGCATTGAGCTTGTCTCGCTCCGCTCTGAGCCAGTTGTGCATGGAAATCGTATACGTGAAGTGGCATAATACGAAGGCGTTGATAAGGGTGAGGAGATTGGCTTCCTTCATGCCTCTCTGTCTGTTTGCGATTCTGCGAACGAGGCGGAAGGCGTTGTCCGTCTTTGCGATGATCTTGCGGAGAGCCGTTCCGTTCCCGCCGTTGAATTCGACAAACATGCCCAGGACCCGAATGACGTCGACCCTGGGTATCACCCCTCCATCACAAGTGTGAAGACAGATGCTGCTTTCGGAGACTGGCTTCCAATCGTTGGGTCTTCTTCCCTTCTCTTTTCTGTAAAGCAGAAGCTCCGACTTGGCGGGGGAGCACCGAAGTCCGGTGGGGCGGAGATACTCCTCGATCACGTCGATCGCCTCCTGCATGGCTTCTTCGACTCTGCCCTCGCATCCCCTGGCGCACCAGATGGTAATGTCGTCGGCGTAGATGGTGTGCTTCCCGTCCTCAACGCATGCCAACCTCTCGGAAAGACCAATCATACAGATGTTAAATAGTGTGGGGGAGATTACGGCGCCCTGAGGAGTGCCCCGTGCTCCGAGGGGCACATCTTCGGAGCGGAAGTCTCCAATGCGAAGCTTGGCCTTCCTGTGCGTTAAAAAAGAGCTGACGTAGCTGTGGAATCTGGAACCGAGACCTAGGTCTGAAATGGTCTTGACGATAAAGGCGTGGAGCACGTTGTCGAAAGCCTTCTCGAGGTCCAGACCGAGCAGAGCCTTGACGTCTCTGGAACGGCCGTCCACGATCTGATGCTTGATTAGTTTCATTGCATCCTGCGTCGAGAGTCCGGCGCGGAACCCGATCATGTTGTACGTGTAAACGTCGTTGTCTTCGAGGTACCCGTTGAGTCTGTTGAGGACGACGCGCTCCATGACCTTGCCGACGCAGGAGGTTAGAGAAATCGGCCTCAGGTTCTCGATGTTCGGGGCCTTGCCGGGCTTGGGAATGAGCACCGTGCAGGCCGACTTCCATTCTGCAGGAACCACGCCGCTCTTCCAGGACTCGTTGATCTTTTCGGTGAGAAAGACAATCGACGGGTCGTCGAGGTTTCTCAACATTCTGTTGGTGACTCGTCCGGACCCGGCGCAAGCTTGCGGTTGAGCGCGAAGATGGCATGTCTGACCTCGGCAACGGAGAAGTCTTCGTCCAGCTCGGGGCGAGGAGGGCCTCGGTAGTCGTTAGTTGGGTCGCCGGATCGCCGTCGCGCCGGATGGGCAGGTACTTCTGAATGAGCTTGGAGACGAGTACATCGACCGTGTGAGACCTGGTGGCTTCGTGAAGGGCCCGGGCCAACGTATGCTTCTGATTTGACTTGGAGCCGCTTTCGTCGAGAAGGTGCTTCAGCATACCCCAGGACTTGCCATTGCGCATCTGTCCGTCAATGGATTCGCAGAGCTCGTCCCACTGCTGCTGGCATAGCGCTTTACAGTGGTCATCGATGACCTTGTTGAGCTCCGAGATTTTCTTTCGGAGTCTGCGATTGAGCCTTTGATCCTTCCATCGACGGAGCAGGGCGTTTTTGGCCTCGATGAGATAGGCGAGTCTGCTGTCCATTCGCTCGACGTCGAGATCAGTTTCCACTTTCTTGGTGGCCGCCGAAGCGTCGTTGCGGATGCATTCGCACCATTCTTCGAGGCTGGTGGTTTCCCTGGCTCTCCCAGGTTCTTCCCGAATCTTGCGAAAATGGTCCCAATCGACGAACGTGAATTCCCTGACCCTACTCCGAGCCACCTTGAAGTGGGTCTCGAGAATGTAGTGGTCGCTGCCAAACTCCATGGCGGTGTTCTCCCAGCCCACGTCCTCGACGTTCTTGACGAAGGCGAAGTCGAGTGTCGTGTCCCGGGTGACGGAGTTGCCGATGCGCGTGGGAAAAGCTTTGTCCGTGGCCAGAGTGAGGTCCATCTCGTTGGCGTCTTGCCACAGGTTGCGCCCCTTAGTAGTGCCGTAGATGTAACCCCAGAGGCCCTACGGGGCGTTGAAGTCGCCGACGACGACCAAGGGTCGTGGGCCGGCCAGGTCGGTCGCTTTCTTGAGGATGGTCTTGAACTGTTGGCGCGAGTCCCTGGGGTTGCTATAGATATTGAGAACGAAGACACTGTTTCTGCGCTGATTCCGCTGCGGCGCGTCGAGCAGGATCTCAACCATGACATATTCGATTCTACCGCTCCCCAGCTTGAGGTCGTGGGTGAGATGAGTAAGCCTTTCATCGATCAAGGTACAAATGCCTCGTCCCCCAGGCCGGCCCGACACGGCCTTGTAGCCCTGGAGCGAGCCAGCGGAGACTAATGTTTCCTGAAGAGCAATGACCTGAGGTTTGATCACCAAAGACCTGAAAAACTGCTGCAGCGGGGCTTTCTTGTTAGAATACCCCCTGCAGTTCCATTGCCAAATGCGAAAACTCTCTTTGGATCTATCCATTATTGGGCTGACCGGACGGACTACCACCTAACGGGACAGTTAGGGCTGCGCAAAGAATGGGACCTTCTGTCGGAGCGCTGGTGGGATACTTAAGTCTAGCTTCCCTCAGCAGCGGTTGAACGACGGTGGCGGATGAAGCCATTCGCGCTTCAATGGCGTCGATGCGATCTGCGAGAGCTCCGAGGCCCCTTTTGGGGTCCCCGAGCGCAACCTGAATTTGGCGAACGCTGTCGGTGAGGAAAGTAACACTAGGGGCGACCTGTTTGAGGCTGTCTGCCATGCGCAGTGAGAGTTTGCTTAATCTCGCTGACTTCTGCGGACAACACTCCCGATTCGCATGTTTGATTTACGATTGCCCTGCGTCTTGAGGACGTTGCAGTACCTTCTACCGGAGCTGGGATTGGAGTCTCGGAGGCCCTGACTGCCGCATCGTTACCCGACGCATACGAAACAAGTTTCTTGATCTCCGCCATTTCGTTAACGAGCCTATTGATCGTGTTCTTGAGGTCGTCGTTCTCTTTGCGTAAGCGAATGACTTCCGCGTCCCTAGCTTGCTCTGGGGGCGGGTCGTTACGAGGTGCCGGAGCGGCCCCCGTATTGGCGCCGGGCTTGGGACGCACCAGATCGGCCCAAACGAGGGTCGGTTGCCTCCCGCAGCCTGTGGAGGCGGACTGAGGTCCGGATGATGGCTGGGCTCTGGAACCTTGGCGGCCCCTGGAACCGGATCTGGACCTAGATTTGTATCGGCACCCGGGATCCCGACCTGGACCTGGAGACGGTGCGGCTCCTGGTGCGTCCACGAGACCTGGATCTATCCCTGGACCGGGAGCGGCTGCGGCCAGATCGGCGTTGAGGCGATGCTTGCCGGGCTTGATTCGCGTCAGTTGAGGGCGCGGGAGCGTTCCCTCCGTCTGCGCCTGACGAGATACGGCATCTGGAATTTTTGTTTACACTCCTCGGCGGCCGTAAGGTGGTCGCCTCCGCAGAGCTTGCATTCGGGATCGGACCTATGCTGAGCGTCGGGGTTTGCTTCTCCGCATCCCCTGCAGATGGCTTCGTTGGGCGAAGGGCAGACGTCGGAGCGGTGCCCGAGTCTGCCGCAGCTGTAACACACGTCCATTTGCTTGCGAAATAAAGTGCACTTGACGATAATGCCGCCGTACGAGACAAAATTGGGCACCTTGTAACCGTCGAACAGAACCACCACGGTGCCGGTGTTCTTGACCCTTTTGGCGCCGAGCACCGTGGGGTTTCTTGGATTGACGAGCTTTTTGTCGATCATCACAGGCCCGTCGCTGAGGGAGATGCCGCGGATGACGCCCTTGCACGTGGAGTGGGGGGCGGCCTCGTAAGCGCTCACCTCAAAGCGTCGATCGGGCGACGGAGATGCCCGAGATACCGACATAGCGTGCAGCGTTGTTTCTGTTGGGTGTGCTGATCACCATTATATTTTGTTGAAAGTTGGGACACATCGTGTCGGTGTCCCGTGTCGCCGAATCGAGTCCGGCAGCCTGCCATATGGCGTCGGCAACCGCAGTAGGTCCCACCTTGCTGATACATAGACCTCCCCTAGGCCGCACGATGATCTTTGCCTCCTCCTTGGGCAGCGGAGGCATCCTTCCCCCTCGAATAAGCGTTAGGCTGAACTTCGACCACATCGGCGCCAATCTGGTTGGCGGCCACGTTTCTTCTCGTTGAACAACGTCTGGCGGCAACGAGCTGCCACCCGGAGTCTTTAGTAAAGTCCTCAGGAGTTAAAATCTCCCCCTCCACCTCACAGTCCATCATCACGAAGTCCGTGGAAAAGAAGAGGCGGGCGAGCGATGCCTAACCCTAACGCGGTTAGGGTCAACACACAGTCACGTCGGGGTTCATAGAAAAACGGCAGTAAAAGTCACAAAAGTCCACCCACCCATAAAAGTCGGGTATCGGCGTACGATGGTGGTGCACGATGTCAATGCAGCCGATGTCGTGGGAGTGGCAGCGTTAGGGGTAGTGATAGTGCCAGCGGCCGACGCAGAGTTGGCCATAGCTGTAGGGGTGGCCGGGCGCATGCGGCGACCGGAACGTAGCTCCAGGTAGGGCAGGAACGCAGGAGGACGTCGGGATCTTGACGCGCCTCCACCACTTTGAAAGACGGACGACGACCAGGACAGACAGCACTGGCAGACCCGCTTATTCCACAGGCACGGCCCTGGCTCGAACACGAAGAAGACAAACAGGGATGATGATGGCTATGTACAAATGAGAACGATGAAGTACGTTAAATGTGCTTACAATATATGTATATATATAATGACGCGTGCTCTATGTAGACATTCAGACTACGATGACGATATGTGCTTTAACGTGCTCCGTGTAGTGTGACAGGGGGAATTTGAAGACGAAGAAGACGTCTGCTGTTCAGGTGGTCTTTTTGAACAGGCTGTTCCGCTGCCGTCTTGCTCCGCTGTTGTTGTCTCTTGTTCGCGTTGAACCGCAACACTGGTGGAAGTGCTGGGCACACAACCCTGCCTGATGCTCCGGTCTCCTCCTGGGAGCCCTTCATCCAACCCATCTGCAATTACAACTCCTGTGCATCGCTTCAGTCGGCGGTTGCTAGGCCTTTCCCCCGAGCTCAACCCCCTACAAGAACGCTCGTCCGAGCCCTGTCTACCTCTGCTAATGGAAACCGCCAGCCTGCCACAGGTTCCACGAATTCCACAAGACAGCTCTACTCACAGTCCGTCCCAGGTAACCCTTCTGCAACCACTGATTCCCGATCGCTTTCATGGTGGCGCACATGAAGATGTTGAAGACTGGCTTGACCAGTACGAACGTGTTGCCAAGGTCAATAGGTGGACTGCTCAACAAAAGCTCTCCCACGCGTATTTCGCCCTTGACGGTAGTGCTCGCACATGGTTTGAAAACCGCGAAGCCAGTTTCGCTACATGGAATGATTTCCAACACCAGCTAATTGAAACATTTGCGAGTGTCGATCGACGGGACCATGCCCAGCAACTAATTGAGCTGCGCTTTCAGAAAGCCAACGAAACTGTAGCGATGTTTGCCGAGGACAAGGCCCGCCTGTGTCGTAGAGCTGACCCTCACATGCCCGAGGAAAAGAAATTACGCTATCTTATGCATGGCATAAAAGAAGAACTGTTCGCCCGACTTGTGCGCAATCCACCGAGTACCATGGCAGATTTTATAAAGGAAGCCACCGGTATTGAACGCGCACTCCATCTAATGTGCAGGCAGTGCGATCGCTTGCCCACCAGCACTCCTATCAACGCCGCCGCAGTGACCGTTAGCAATCAGGACTCCCTTCGTGATCTAATTAGGGAGATTCTTCGCGAAGAACTTCAGAAGCTGGAGATACCGGCAATGGGCACACCCATGGCGTCAGTCGCTGAAGTCGTACGTGAAGAAATTAGGCAAGAGTTCTCCGCAGGCGATCCTGGTTACGAGCAGCGCCCCCTAAGTTATGCCGACGCTGTCCGACGTCAACCAGCTGTTATGCCCATGCAGTCGCAACATCAGCCGCCGAGACCCACACCTTGGTCATCACCACCAGAGGAACCTCTCAGACACCCACCTGTTGTGCCGATCCCATCCTACCACCAGCCGTCATCCGCTGCATTTTGGTCACCGCCACAAGACGAGGCTTCGAGGCGCCCAGAAATTCGAAAAAAGTACGCATGGCGCACGGTTGATAGGCTCCCCCTCTGTTATCACTGCGGAGGCATCGGCCATATTTCCCGCCATTGCTGGTACCGCGACGCCTCATTTCGACCTCTTCAGTCCTGGTCTGACGGTCGACGCACCAGTGACGACTACATGGCACGCCGAGACGACCCTGCTTTTCAAGGTCCTACGGTGGCGCGCACTCTGAACGATGACTCTCTGCCTAACCACCAGACCGATTTTGGTCGGCGGTCACGCTCTCCGTCCCCTGCTCATTCATCTTCACTGAATGGACGTGCCTCTGCTGACCTCCGGGGAAGGAGGTCGCCCAGCCCACGCCGGGGAAACTAACAGCGGCGACCTCTGGGGGTAAGGTTGCAGGCCGGCAACAAGACGATGAAAAACCCCGAATAATCCCGCCGCAAAACGCCGTGAAACCGATGCACTCTGATACCGACGAAATTGTGAGCGCAGATCTTATTGTTTCCGTTGACGGACAGCAAGTGCGAGCGCTAGTCGACACTCGTGCCGATTATTCGATAATAAGTGAAAGCCTAACCGTTCGCCTTAAGAAAGTAAAAACGCCCTGGATGGGACCCCACATAAGGACTGCAGGTGGCCAACTGCTCACGCCTGCTGGAAGCTGTACGGCGAGAATCACCAATGGAGATTCTTCCTTCGTGGCAACTTTCGTCGTTCTTCCAACTTGCTGTAAAGATTTAATCATAGGCATGGATTTTTTGCGGGAATACAGCGCCATAATCAACATCTCGGATCGCTTGGTTACGTTTCACAAGAGCCCTAATTTATTTCTCTGCTTAACGCCGCAACGCAACCCCTTTTGTCTAACCGAAAACGACGTGGTCGTCCCACCTCGGTCATGTATCCTTGTTTCGGTGGCATGTGACGTACCGTTTGATTGTGAAGGAGTTGCAGACCAAGTAACCCTTTTGTTATTTACTCGCGGTATCTCCGTTGCACGAAGCATCGTAAATATCACAGATGGGCGCACGAACCTGTTAACAAATTTTAGCACCGAGCGACGGCAGCTACCAAAGGGCACGGCTGTGGCTTACTCTGACGATGTCGCTGATCTTCGTGGGTGCTTTTCAGTACTAGAAGAAGCGCATGCGCAAGCCCCAGCACCTGTGCTTGACGTAAACTCTACTTTACGGCAGCACGAGCGAGAACGACTTCTTGCGCTACTGGCCGAGTTCCACGACTGCTTTGCGTCGATGTCAAGAGTCGGTCGGACGCCCCTAACCAAGCACCGCATAATCACAGAGCACGAAGTGAGACCGATTCACCAAAACCCTTATTGTGTGGCCCCAAAAGAACGTGAAGCGATACAACAGCAGGTAAACCAAATGATTGAAGACGATGTGATTCAGCCTTCCAAGAGCCCCCGGGCATCGCCTGTAGTAGTGGGACAGGGCGAACTTGAAGACGAAGAAGACGTCGGTTGTTCTGGTGGTCTTCTTGAACAGGCTGTTCCGCTGCCGTCTTGAGCCGCCGTTGTTGTCTCTCGCTCGCGTTGAACTACGACAGTATATATATATAATATATATATATATATATATATATATATTAGTTACCTGAAATAAAACCATGCAGACTGATAGAAGCATTATGGAAAATCAGAAATCTATTTTCAAGGACCTTCAGCGCAATGCTTTACTTTTTCATGATTTATTCTCATATTTGTAATTGTCTCCTGATATGGTAGCAACACTACTTTCGGTGGGATGCGGTTCTACGCAGCCCCAACCTCGAAGAACAGTTATGGGCTGTCCAAAGGGCCCGCGAAGCGGCGGAGAGGTTCAGTCTATCTGTCCCGACGTGGGAAGGGCCCACTGCGCACTAGCGTGCGCCCCAAGGGACCCTAATAAAGTGTTTTATGCATCCATCCTGATGTGGTGTACCACTACTGCCTCAAATAATGAAAACATTTTTATCGCACACACAAAAAAAGTAAATAAGCTCTAGAAAGTTTAAAACAAATCGAACGCAAGCAGTCTTTTCGAGACCGCCACTTAATATTCAGGGTAGACCATCTTTACAAACGCTAGCTTGCAATCTACATGAATACAAAAATAAAAAAGACAGTCAACTTTCGAGCTATCGCTCAAAGTAATAAATCGTTTTTTCATCTTAGAACATTAAAATACAGAGTACGGAAGTTACGAAAAAATTACAGTGAGCAAAGTCTAAAATACCAAATACCTAAACTTTCGAACGAGAATAAGCCTCTTATCACAATAATTGAACGGCACTCGTCAGTAGCTGCTTTTAGGGTGCTTTGACACAAGCAGTTTTTCTGTCAGCTTAATGACCCTTCCTTTGCTTTTTTCTGCGGCAGATCTATTTTTTGGCATCATATTTCTTTGTTCCTCATGTGCAATTGTCCCCGTGTGCCACGAGATCAGACGTGGATACTGTCAGTATTATGAATTCTGTTTACTGTTTGTAACACAACGAGCGACCAGGCCAGCAAGGCGGCCATCACTATTTATTGCTGTTCTCTCTAAAGCCCCACACTTCTTCGTCTTCCGGAGCACCTCCTTCGCTTCTTCTTCCTCGGTTAGGTTAAACTGTTTATTTACTGCGTTCTATGCACATTTAGTTCTTTTTTTTCTCTTTCTATATGAGTAGATTTTGAAGCATGTACTTGATTTGTATAACTGTGTTTTCTTCGTGTACAGTTTGTGTAAGGCCCGGATCTAATCAGGTGCAAGGAAGCACCTTTTGTGCGGGACCCTTTGGTTTTTTGTATAAGGAGAAGGCAAGAAAAGTGAATAATTATAAAAAGTAACGACGTGGGGCCGAAAATAAGAAAACATTCATATTTTGCTTATTTGAGCACTTCATTGCACCAAATTTTGGCGCTCTCATTATAAATCTTGAAGCAGTTCCATCTTCAGTGAGTGCTGAATCACTTCTTGCGGCCACCCGATATTCCGCTAATACATCCAACACCACCGCCAAGATCGGCAGCTTCATTGGGGGCCATGATGATCATCGCTGAAAACGCAGAATGCATAGCAAAGATGAGTTAGTAAATAACGTCTGCATTTTGTAATACAGGGGTCTTCGTCGTGACAGATTTCGGCATTATTTAACAGCATCAGTTGAAAAAAGGATCTGTGTTGCAGTCAAGTATTCAATCAATCAATTCTTTAAGCAGCGTGGTTCTATGGTGCTAGAAGCGTGGCGGAAAAAGTGATAAGAAGCGTTGTCTCGGGAGGTACAATGGCAATAGTTACCATGACGGTGACAACGGCCTCAATATAAATACACAAAACAGGTCTCTTAAAAAAATGCAGCGTTGTGGAAATGGGCAGGCTCTAGATGCAACCCTAACGCATCTAGAGCCTGCCCATTTGCGTCTCTTTTACTGTCACCTGTTCTCCTCACTCTATTGTTTTTCTAAAAACCCTAACGATTCTAGAGCCTGCCCATTTCTGTCCCTTTTACTCTCTCCCGTTCTCCTCACTCTATTGTTTTTCTAAAAACCCTAACGCTTCTAGAGCCGATCGGAGCTGTATCCCGCCCCTTTATTATTATTATTATTATTATTATTATTATTATTATTATATTATTATTATTATTATTATTATTATTATTATTATTATTATTATTATTATTATTATTATTCCGAACGATATATCGAATACCACACACCCCTCCAAAGTTGCGCTAGTCAAATGATTACTGCTAAGGACACATAAATTCGCAGTTCCACGGCTTGAAAGCCAACGTTACAAAATGAGCTTACCATTGAATAGTTAAAAATTCAGTTGTTTGAATTCGCCACGTGGATTGTCATTTTTATGCAAATGGTTTCATCTCCTTGAGATAACGCACCTAACGAGGGCGAATACCGCTGTACGCAGAATCTGATTTTTGGATTTGCCTGACTCCGATTTTTATTTCTATTAAGTGCGAACGGTGAAAAGCTGATTGACAAGCAACCGTACTAGACGTCAATGGTTGTGTTTAGGTGGTGTAAGCTGGCAATCAGCACCGTCTTTTATTCCTACCTCTGGAATGAGTTTCAAAGGATGACATATGGAACCATGAATCCATTTCGAAGATTATTCATACGAAACGATGATTGTGTCAAACAAAAACTATGTGCCGTCGGCAACAGTCGTTTCTTTCGAGATAAGGAGATTGTTTCCGTCTTTTTTATTGTCATCAGGCGTCTCAAGCACAGGAGGGCACTTTGTGGCTTGCATTCAGCTTGATTAGCCAAATTTTAATAGCATCCCAACTTACTACACCAACTCAGTGCTCTTAAATGCCACAAACACTGTGCTTATTCGGAGGGTGGTATCTAAGATATTAATAAATGAATGTGGTGACCAGACTGGCGCGTGACACGACTTGAGCTTTTCTCTTATCTCCACCTGGAAGCGCAGTCATGATACGTGAGAGACATGCTTTAAGCTGTTTTATTTTTACGATAAGGTCAGCCTGGAAGCTAATACATTGCATTGCAGGCTCGTTACCTTTCGCGTAAAATACTGATCTGTTGAATGGTGACCGAGGATGGAAAGAAACCGAGTAAACTTTCGATATTATGTCATTAAGCACGTGAATATGCTCTCCCGGACGTTCATACAGAGGTACACCATACCAATAACAAGTTCACAAATTCAGGCTGCTACATGGAGACATAGTATATATTTTAAGCCACAAGTGTACACAGCTGCTTAGTCACCCGTACTTGTACGACAAGCCTTGAACGACGATGACAAAAATGGCTGATTTAATAGAAGTTGCGTTCCAGTGGGCATTATATACTTGGACGAATTGTTCACGCATCTCCAAAAGGCTAAAAGGTAGAAGCAAAAAAAAAGTTTAATTGAAAAGGAAGCGTAGCACTCATGATAGGTTTCACTAAAAGCTTCATCTGATCCTTATGGAGAGCTTTTTCGATACGTCTCATGTGATAAAAAATAATTGCAAAACAATATTGAAAGCTTTCGGCAGTAATTGCGGAAATGTACTCTTTCTGTTTCTCGTTGCAGTAATTGAAAATTGCCAGAGCTTGAGAAAATTTAATTTGTCACTCCACTTAAAATTCTAACGGAACACGAAAAGCTGCACAAACAGAACGTCCTGCAAGCAATTTGACGTCTCATTTTATTGCTTTTGTAGAATGCGCTGGTTTTACAGGAACCGATTTGATAAGCCCAATCGAGCTCTCTCATTCTAAACACGGATTTTAAGATTGAAGAATATTTAATCAGTTATTTATTTTAGGCAAGAATCTTTGAAGATTTCTAAACGGGTGCAAGATTCCTTTAGTTCTTCTTTCTGAGGTTTTACGTGCCAAAACCAGTCGTGATATGGGGCAAGCCGTGGTGGATGGCTCCCGAACAATTTTGGCAACCTGGGGTTCTTTAACGTGCACTCCAACTTAGTGCGCACGTATCTTACCAAGACACTCAAAAATGACGTGCTGGAGACAAAGGAGGACAAACGGGAATTTTCTGCGAAAGAAAACAAAGGAGAATTTTCTGAGAATTAGCTGTTTTTAACATATCTATATCTATCTATCTGTTTAGCCACTTTGGACGACCCAGGGCACCAAGTTGTCTACCTGATTTAGCAACTAGGTATATATGCTGCTAGAAGTGATTAATTGCATGTGGTCTTTTCACCATCGTCTTTCCTGCTTTGGGATATCATACGCCTTTTGCCCCGACCCAGATGCCCATGATGCCTAATAGTTCTCCCCTTTAGATATGGGCTCGTGGTAGTGATACTGTCGCCGTCATTTCATCACCCTATTGCCAGCTTTGTAATCCCACACTCGCCATGCCGTTGTCGTCACGCCTTCTGCCCTGATCCAGATTACCATGTTCCCTAATAGTTTTGGAATGTCATGGGCTGTCATGCCCGTTTATAAGGGCTTGGTGGAGAAACTCTCTGCTTTCAAACATCAATTGTTCATGGGTATTGCGCTGTAAGGCTCACTGCAGACTGTGAAGGGCTGCCTTGGAGTCACAAAAATGAGCCATATTCGAGTTTTGGCTTGTGCGATGTAATTTATAGCGGCACGTATGGCGCCAAGTTGCTGTTACCGTAGAGGTGGTTATGTGGGCCACTTTGAACTTCGTTGTGACTTGTAAGGCCGGGATGACAATAGCGCCTGCGGAGCTGGTGACTGAGACACATTCATCAAAGTATATGTGCCTTCTTTATTCATACGCATCATTCGGTAATGACAATGTCCACGATCATAGAGCCAATGTGGAACCATGGATCTTCTTCGTAATTCCCGGAATCGTGAGGTGTACTTTTGGCTATGGTAGGCACCACAGTGGTAATAGTGGTCTTGCTGCTTGTGTAAAGCGCGACGGAAGGCAGCCTTGATGCGTCGCAACACGATTGCAAAATGTGGCTTGAGGTTTTTGTGCCGGCAAAGCAGCAATGTAGTGACTGTGTACGCGACATAGGTGTCTGATATGGGCTCTGAGGGTATCAACCGTGATGTCTGTTGGAACCAAGTATTCTAGCAATACCCAAATAATAAAGTTCCATATAGATGCAGAATCGAAAATCTATAAATGAAAAAAAATATCACGGCGGAACTCATTGCCCAATGACCGTTGACGGTAATGCGAATAGTAATGTAGTAATTCCGTGATAGACCATATTACTAAAGCAACAATTTTTTGGCATATGCAGTGGTAATACTAAGACTTTCGTTGTTTCGGCTATGTGACACATACTCCCATGTCCTCCCACTTCGCATGACCCTCGCTTGCCAAGCTCGCCCATGAGCATGAAGGCAAGACGCAAGTGTGACGCTGACGCCGTGACGATGCGATTACAAATGAGGAGTGATATCTATTAAACGACAAATTCGTATAATGACCATGGTAGGACGACATTGAGACGTCGATCCTTAAATTATGACGACGGTAAAACGACGACAGCTCGGTTACGAAGCCACGAGGACGATGAGATGAATACGACGGTATGGCGGCACCCGGATAAACAAGCCGAAATGAGGATGGCACGACCAAGAGATCATGACGACGACGCTTTCACAACGGATGCAGGATTGCGTTTGTGTGACGACGATGCAATGACCACGATGGCATGTCAGCAGTGCCATAATGGTTGAATGACCGCAGAATGATTTGCATATAGTGATACTCAAGAAGTGACGTCACTGCATCGACGAGGGTGATATGACGGCAATGGAATGACCATAATCGGATTACGATGCTGAAATAAATATTGTGGCGAACGACAGCGTGATCACGATAACTAGACAACGCTACAACGACGACAACATGACGAGAGTGTGATGTCGAAGGTAAAATGATGCCGAATAGGACGACCTTGACGGCATCCCGATGGTGGCATAAGAACAACAGAATGACGACGACTGTATGACGACGATGCACAGAAGACGATGGCATGACAATGGCGTTAATATAATGGGATGTCGAGGAGTGTATGGTGGCAATGGCCTGACGATGTCTGATTCAGGAAACGCTTGTGACAACGACGGCATGACCAGGGTCGGATAATGAGGTTGGAGTAACGATGACGGCGCGCCCAGTGTTACTAGACTAGCTTCGGTAGTAAAATCCTCCGCCCGTACGCTTACCGGCGCTGTCGTCGCTCCTTGGGATGGTGGCGCCGTTCCATCGCGCTTCACTGCAGACGGCTCGCCGCAGCCTTGAGCTCGTGCGGACGGGCAGCTTGCGCGTGTTTCACGCTCGCTGGCATTCTCTCTATTGAGCGAATTAGTGAAGCCATGCGAAATCGGTATCCACCTACAGCGATAACATATCGGGCTAGTTGGTTCATACCGAAAGAACAGTAAACTGCACGGTATGAAGAAACGCATACGACGAAGCGCAGAAGCTGCGATGTTAAGTGTGTGTTTCATTCTGCCGCCTAAAACTATCACGCTGTTTACTTTTCCCCATACAGCAGCTTGGCACGTTTTCTCGCTGCTTTTACTCGCTTAACGCTTTGGTCTGGGGCTGTTATACGCCAGCTAGCGAGACCGATTTGTTATAAACAAAAATACCAGCACAACTTTCTTGTAAACCAATGAATACTTTATTAAAGAAAACGAAGTAAAAAACAACTGCATGCCCCAATATAGAGCTAAGACTTAAACTGTCACAACGGACATAATCTAGACAAATGATTTGGGCCTACGTGGAAACCAACTCCACCTACAGCAGCTTGGCACGTTTCCTCGCTGCCTTTACTTCAAGACTGTATCCCCGCCTCTGCTCCAGGAACCTTGCCTAAGAATGCATTTTTATGCAAGTTATGCGTGTGTGCATTCGCGTAGGCTAAATAGAAATTAGCGTAGCTTGCACGAATGGCGCAAAGCTAAAGAAACAGCGGAGCTGATCGGCACCTAGCTGGTCCTGACCTTATACGGGTTATGCTTTTCCGGATTTTATTGATTATTCCTCGATTATCGAATAGCTATTGATAGGTTATCGCAAGGTATTGACCACGTATTTGGTCTAGGCTAAGCACTATCATGTCATCCCCACCATTTCCCGGAACTTATTGATTATTGATCGATTATCGAGGAGCTATTGATTGGCTATCGCGAGGTATTGGCCACGTATTTGCGCTGGACTAAGGACTACCAAGTCATCCCTAGCATTTTCCGGAATTTATTGTTTATCGATCGATTATCGAGTAGCTATTAATTGGCTATCGCAAGGTGATGCGAGGGGCAGCTTCGCGAAGTGACGTCATCGCTAGGCGAGGTTTTGCGACCATTACGCTGGGAAGCAAAAATATTAAACAGCTCCGTATAATAAAAATTTAATGATGCGTGCACTCAGTTCCTGAAAGCGCGAAGGGCACCCAAGACGACTCAGCGTATTCTCTGATAGCTCTTCTGAGATGGCCCAGAACGGGTCACCAAACAACTCTCTTCGTTTACGTTTTTTTTCCGCGGTTTGTTCGCCAGATGCGAGAGAAGGTTCGGGAACACTTTCGGCACCGCACCCTTGGCAAGGTACACCAACGCTGCACCGCGTGTTTCGTCCGGCCAGTTTGCGTAGCCGGCTAGTCGGGAAGTGAAGCTGGGTGCGACGGCAGCATCATGAAGGCGCGGGCGGGTGGCGGTTCCGTGGAAGGCCGCCGAGTTTTACAACTGAAGCTAGTCTAGTAACGCTGGGCGCGCCCACCACGGCATAACCACGATGGCCTGACAGTGGAGACCTCAGATTATCTGTCTCACGATTATGACGTCAAAACGGCGGCATAATCATTTCAGTGACCACAGTAGAATTACAACACAATGAAGAAGAAAGATTGACGTCGATAAATTGACTAAGGTGGTATGACGACAGATGAGGACAATTGGATGACGTAATGAAGCGATCACAAGGACGAGACGACAGCGGGAAGACGACGGCATGACGAGAGTTTGAAGACAAAGCTGGATTGACGACAACGCAACGGCTACGACGGCATCACGACCGCGAAAAATTACCTATTCGCCCTGGCTATTAAACAGCATGGACCAATGGGTCGCAGTACAGTCCATGACGACGACAGAATGAAAGGAGTGAGATCACCAACTTGGGCAACTGGATGGAGGCAGAAAGCGTGAGGACGATAGCATGACCGGAGTAAGATATGTTTAGGAGATATCCCGAAGCTAGAATGACGGCGTTGGAACGAACACAACTAATTAGCACAGATAGACCGACAGACAGACCGACCGACCTAAAGATAGGTAGATAGATATGGTCGAAACGGCTGAAGTAGCCAAAAAAATGCGATTCACCTTGAAATATTATCTGGTTTGTTTCACTTCTCTCCAGCACGTTTTGATCGAATACCTGTAAACTAGGCACCTGGCACCCTTTCAGAAATCTGGAAGGTTCTTGCTCTTCCCTAATATTAAACAAGCAATTATTTCCTCGCCAATTATAGATACAATCAATCTTTAGAATGAAAGAGCTCGATTGGGCAAATCAAATATCTTCCTGTACAACTGTCGCGTTCTTCAAAATCAATCAAATTGCTTGCAGGACGTCCTGTTTGTGTAGTTTTCAGTGTTCCGTTAGAATGTGAAGTGGAGTGCCAAATTAAATTTTCGGAGCACTCTGGCAATGTTCAATTACTGCAGCGAGAATCGTAGAAAATACATTTCCTCAATTAGTGCAGAAAGCTTTCAATATTGTGTTGCAATTAGGTTTTATAGCATGAGCCGCATATGAAGAGCTCTCCATAAAAATCAGATGAAGCTTTAAGTGCAATCTATCGTGAGTGCGGCGTTTGCTTTTTTATTAAACTTTTTTTTGCTTTTATGTTTTAGCCTTGTGGAGTCACGTGAAGAATTCGTCCAGGTATATAAGGGCCACTGGAACGGAACTTCTATTAAATCAGCCATTTTGCCAACATCATTCAACGCTTGTCGTACAAGTCCAGGTGAGTAAGCGGCTATGTACACTTGTGGCTTGAAATTCTTACTATGTCGCCAGGTAATAGGCTAAATTTGTGAACTTCTTATGCATGGTTTACGTCAGTGTGCATGACCCGAATATCACGTGCAGAATGACATTATATTTAACGTTTACTCAGTTTCTTTCTATCCTCGGTCACCATTCAACACATCAGTAATTTACACGAGAGATAACGAGCCTGCAGTGCATTATAGTATCTTCCAGGCTGTCCTTATCGTAAAAACAAAACAGCTTAAAGCATGTCTCTCACCAATCATGATGGCGCAGCAAGGTGGAAATCAGATAAATGCTTAAGTGGTGATGCACGTCAGTCTGCTCACAAAATTAATTAATGATTATCCTAGATACTACCCACTGGCAAAAGCACCATTTTTGTGGCATTTGAAAGCACTATGTTTATGTACTAAGTTGAGGGGGATGCTATAAAATTTGTGCTAATCAACGGTAACGTGAGCCACGAAGAGTCTACTTGTGCTTGAGACAAGTGATGACAACAAACAGAGCGGGAAAAATTTCGTTATATCGAAAGCTACGACTGTTGCCGATGGCCCGTACGTTTTCTTGATGGGATCGTTCTTTTATGGAAATAATTTTCGAAGTGTATTAGTGGTGCCGCATATCGTATTGGCAAAATCATCCCGAATGTTAGGAAAATAGACGGTACTGATTTCCAGCTGACACACCCCAAACTCTACCACTGATAACTAGTACTGCTGCTTGTCAATCACCTTTTCACCGTTGGCTCTTAACAGAAATAGAAATCTGAGTTAGGCAAGTGCAAAAAATCACATTGAGCATACAGCGGTATTCTGAATCGTGAGGAGGGTTACGTGAATAAGAGGACACTATTTGCATAAAAGTGAGAATCCAGGTATCGAATTCAAACAATTCAATGTTTAACTTTTTAATTAAAAGACGGAAGGCCCATTTTGCGACTTTGGATTTGAGGGCGGGAAGCTGAAAATTTGTTTGTTTAGCTGAAATCTTTAGACTAGCACAATTTTACAGCTGTCCTTGATATTCCAGATATTGTTGTAATGATAATAATATTATTGGGTTTCATATAAAAAACAATTCTATTGATGAGAAGAGCTATCTGGCAGCCGCCACCAGAACGGATAAAACGCCGACCGGCTCTAGAAGCGAAAGGGTTTATACGAAAACAACGCTGTGTGAAGAACAGCAGAAAGTTAGAGGCACGGGCATGGCGAGTGGAGAAAGACGATGTGATAAAAAAATATTGAGAACAATAGAACGATAATCCATGCATGTGCGTGACACATTCAATACGTGGCACTTGGCGTGCGGAAAATTGTCCGTAAGTTACCACAGAAATTATAGGAACATGTCAGGCTATAACCACGATGACAGATTTCTCAGCTTAAAGAATGATAGATTGGGCCAGCGTTCCTGATCATGTTTGTTACCATGACCAACAGGAAGTCAAGTGTCATTCTTTGCCGCACGTGGTAAGCGAAGTTGGTTGTAGTTTGCATGAAGCGAATGTCACTGGGTGTAGTAGGAGCGACCATCTAATGATAGGTTACCAAGTGCTCCTGCTGCACCCCAGGAAGAACAGAATGCACTGAGTGACGGCCTTGTCGGTGCATCCATTCGGCCACCATGACGTACCCTACACTGACTTTTAGCCACATTATTCTAAAGCAGCCAGATAATCCTCGGCCACGTGGCGGAAATGATAATGCAACAAATACTCAACTATGTTGGTGAGGTTCAAGCAGATGGCGGTGGATTCGCAGAAGAGCATCATTGAGTAGGAAGCAATGCATCACTTATCTGTGCGAGATGGTTGTCGGTCGGCCTCTTGATTGATGGCAATGACCACGTGCGAAAGTATCCACAGACGACGCATCGTGCTTTCCTTCAAGCGTAGAAGAGCGAGGTAAAAGCAGTAAGGTGCCATTAATTGAGGCGTCAGTGTAAACTTCTGGCTAGCCAGAAAGTTGTGAGATAGATGGACAATACTGAGTTGACAAAAGAGTGCGTTGGCGTTTGAGATAAGACCATCCCGAAGTGCTTAACACACCCTTCATGTAATATGTTAGTAGAGACGCGCATGCACCTTGTAGCATAATTTAAACCTGGAATACACAAAAGTTGTGCTAGTCTGATCATTACTGCTAAACAAACGTGAATTCCGTACTGCTTAGCTTCAATTGTCCATTCCAACTTGTAATTTAAAGTAATAATTGAAAAGCTATAGAATGTCTTTATATTCTAGACATTCTAGAATATTCTAGACGCTTGGAGGCATGGTTGGAGGAAATTCAGAGAATTGGCTTTCGCAAGAAGTTAAGCACTGCTTCAGCAAGACCGCATCATGCATCTAGTGACAAGCTCACGAACCCCTCTTTGATTTCAATAAAATGTGGAAATCGAGACTTTAGCCTCTTGTCCTCATAAAGGCGCAGCTTCTTCGAGGATCTTTGTACAAATACATGAAGCTCACACAATTTAAAGTGGCTAGAAATATTACACTGGGGTGAGTATGCCAATCATGTCCATTGGACAACGATGTGTTTTCTGCGACGCTTCCTTGTGGTATTGCAGTGGTTAAGACGCCACAAGCCTGCATCTGGGCCCGTCTGCATAGTTTCATGAAGATGATTCAGCAAAGTGCCAACAACTTCCAAATTCACTGTGTTTGTCAAAGTATATCGCGCTTCATTTTATATAATATTTAAATTGAATGCTATGTACGTTAACAGCCAGAAATCAGGGTATATTCTAGTATTTAAATGAAAATGTGGGTAACGTAAGATAAACACATATTCAAGCTAAAACAATAAGCATCAACCTTACCACTCATCATCCAACCATAAACCTTACCGTTCGTCCCATGTTTCGATAAACGTATCCATTCGTTGCGCCGTCAGTTAAGTCCCTCTCTACGTCGCACCCAAGCGTGCGCGCCATTGGCAGCGCCGTTAGTGTCGTCGTACCTGCTCTGCCAGCCACGCCGCATCCTCGGCTAGCTGTTGTCGCATGCGTTCGATATCTCCAGTTAGCTCGCCGTCGTGGTTAGCAGCATCCGCACGCAATGGGCGCTTGTGTTCCACTTCGCGATTTCAACGTGGACGTTTCGCCGCAGCCGAAGCCATAGTGCCGCTCGAGAAACTCCTGCCGAAATCGGGCGTTGGCCTCGGCGAATGCGTTCCCGCCTTCGCCACGTTGACGCTGGTCTGCCCGCAAAGCCGTCTTCTCGGCTCGCCGTTGTCGCATGCGTTCGATATCTCGAGTTAGCTCGGCATCGTGGTTAGATGCATCCGCTCGCTATTGGCGATTGCGTTCCACTAGAAACACAAACATGCAATCAATAATTCAGAAACTCTTCAATACAGCGTCGGGATTAACCCACAGGGCTAAGCAGCGGCGCCGCACGTTTCAGCTTCGCTGGTTAGCCATCTGTACGGAGTGTTCGGGCCTAGTTTTTTTTCTGTAGGCGTAGTTGATTTGTTTTACTCAGTGCCTCCACAGGAAATGTGTGCCTTCGTTGGGAATTGCATTGACCGTTACGGCGCAGTAGATTTTAATAAATAAACAGCACACGGACAGCCAACGATATACATGAATCTTGAACCATATGCTCATGTGTGCTAAATGAGGGGTGGAAGGTAACAAAGGGCTTCCTAAACCCACTACAGACCAACACAAAAGACCGTCACTCGAGATAAGGGCACCGGACTGATGCCCGTATTCCTGAAGACCGGCATAGCGTGGCCGGTTTCTTTAAAGCACAGACCGCTAGCGCACTTTCATTCTGTAGAGCCATGCACAAGAACTGAAATCCCCTGTTCGACGCGTGGAGCGCTTTAACAAGCTCACTCGTAAGAACGCGCGATGCCCTGCGACCATTAGATGGAAAGACATGGTAGTTATCCATGGAAATCAGCAAAACAAAACCACACCAGGGTAGTGCCTCTCGATGTTAAAGGAATAGCATCAGTCCGCCGGCAGATGACGGGATCATTTCAATATTCACAAACAAAAGACTTGTGACCTCTGACGCATGGCCTCTGGCAACGTCTTTGCGAAGAGAAATAAGTATTCTGAATGGCGTCGATATCTGCTAGGATGTGGTCACTGGACAGATAACTGGTTATCTTTAAAATTAGCGTATACTGAGAACCTTTCTTGATGCGAAAACATGAAATGGATCATTGAGCGAAAAAATCGCCATCCGGCGCCTGTAGCAGCGAAATGGCACCTAAATTCTCATTGATAGCGACACCACGTTACTGACTCGCGCTCGCTGGCTCGGACCTCGACGGAGCAGAGCGGTCGAAAGGGAACACCTGCTGCTGCGGAATTGCGTGAGGGGAGAGGGCATCGTCGTGACAATTGTTACACTCGCTCTTGCTCTCGGAAGCTTGCGTTATACGGACGTTCTAACTGGGCCTCGGAAATGATAAATTAAAACGTCCCAAGCGCCTCAACGCGCTACGATACGACGTAACCATTATTAAAATCTACCGTACGCCTAAAGCAGCGGCTTATCGCAAAGCTTGTACGAGCTTCCTCAATAAAGCCGGCATATCCCACGCCCTGTGGAAATCGGTGTTATGCGAAGCAGTGCGCAGGGAGCCTGCTAAGTTAATGAAACGACCATGAGAGCGCCAAGACGTAGGCGGCTCTGTCATGCCTGCATGACACGCAGGTCATGGCATTCATGTCATGAGTCCTAAGGAGTCTCTTTAGCTACACCTAAGAGACCTTAAGCGATTAAGGACCAACAAAAATCTAGCCGTTACATTTTGCAGATTTCTTGTGTGAGGTGATGTTTTCACACTGTAAATACATTGTGAAAGTTTCATGAGTGCCCCTTTATTCTAGGAAACGCCACGATAGTGTACTTTATAAAGTACGCTGGGCCTTTACGGGAGCAATACCTGATGTAGGTTACCAAATGGTAAATGCTATATTTTGGAGCTTCAAAAACCAAAGACTTGCAGCGGCGAAGAGTCCAACAAACTTGGCGTAAGCCCTCATAACGTTCTGGTAGCAAAATGAGGATTTTAGTGGGAAATATTGTTTGCTTGGAGGTGTTGTTACTATTCAAGTGTGGGGCATAATTTCACGGGGAATGATTTTGGGGTTACCTTCAGAGGCGCGCGCAATGAAACTGTATTGCTACGATACGGAAGGACGCTTTAAAGTGAAGGAAGAGGACGTGAGTTCGGACTGTGACATCATAGGTCCATAGGCCTCTCGCATCCATCATTTCCATTAATAAACGCATCTCACCGTAACAGTATTGGTCGAGGTGCTGGGTAACGAAGAGGAGTCCAGGACGAACGACCACGGAAGCGCAACATCTGAAACTACGCCGAAGCCGCCGCCTGGCCGGACTACCACCGCTTCCAATGGACACGGTTCCTAACGGTGACAACGCGCTGACTTAATCTGGCGCAACGTGGCAACATCACATGGCGCCACGGACCTTCGCCGGTAAGGCCGGAGAAGTCGTTGAAGAGTGGCTGAACCACTACAGTCGGGTGAGTCGATACAACCGTTGGAATTCGGACACCCGGCTGACCAACGTGCCATTGTTTCTAGAAGGCACGGCGCTCGTGTGGTTTGAAAACCACGAAGAAACTCTAGCCACATGGGAAGACTGCGTGGATGAAGTAAAGAGCTGCTTTGGGGACCCATCTTTGAAGAAGAAGTGCTCTGAGCAGACTTTGATGCAGCGTGCTCAAGTGCCCGGCGAGACTTGCACAATTTACATTGAAGAAATCTTGAAACTGTGCAAGTCGTAGACCCTCGCATGAAAGAAGAAGACAAGGTCGGACATCTTCTGAAAGGGATTGCCGAGGACGTCTACAACTTCCTCATAGGAAAGGACACCTTGGAGTCTGTAGCCGACGTGATCAAGCATTGTCGCACGTTTGAGGCTCTGAAGGCTAGGCGCATTACACCTAAGTTTGGTAGACTCGCCAACGTCACCACCGTTGCGAGCGTTCACGTCGGTCCTATACCGCCCTTCGATCTCGCGTCAACGATACGACAAATTGTACGCGAAGAACTTGATCGACGTGAAGCTGTCGCTGCGACAAGAGCACGTGTCAGCGATGCCTATTTGCCTTACGACGCAACGTGTGCGTCCGTTCATGCCACGGGGTGTGACGATGCGGCTCGATCACGAGCACCGGAACGACCAACCTACGACTTACATCGTCGCGATGGCCCGCAGAACTCCTTCAACCAACCACATACCATGGCGTCATCGTGGGACGACAATCACGAATACACGGAGCCTAGTGGAAGGTTACGTGATGTACGTGAGGCTCCTGTGTGCTTCCAGTGCGGTGTCCGTGGACACGTGGCTCGATTCTGACCTGAGAGCCGTCGCGGACAACCACGGTTTTACGAGAATCCGCCGGCGTCTCCTCGACGGAACAATCGGCCCGGTAGTGCTCGCTGGACAAGGGACACGTACTTCGGAAACAGTTTCCAGCAGAACTCCCGTGGTGACACGTTCATGGGCAACTACCGACAGAACACCCGCCGCGACTCGCCTGCCTCCGTACGAAGCTTGACGCCCCCAACTGCGCGCCGGCGCCGTTCTCCATCACCTGGTCGCCGTGTCACTTGCCCACCGCCGGGAATCTAGGTGGTGCGGCCGATGGAGGTGAGGTCGCCGAACATTTGTCACAACACACACGCATGCCTCCACCAGTTTCGATGATGCAGAACAAGGTTCACGTCCTCGTAGACGGACTTCCGATGGTGGCTTTGATAGACACTAGAGCAGCTGTTTCGGTTATGAGTTTAGATTTTAAATCACGCCTAGGACCAAAAGTGATGTTTTGCTGGGACAACTGTGCCACATTCCGTGTAGTGAGTGGGGAGTCACTGTACCCTGTCGGGATGTGTGTTGCAAGTGTAGCTTTAGGCCACAGAGTGTTCAAGGTGGAATTTGCTGTTCTGGCTAGCTCCACGCACGACGTAATCTTGGGGATGGATTTTCTACGAGAGTGCGGCACCACATTAGATTGCGGCGCTGGTGAAATTTTGTTATCCGCTTTTACTGAGGGGTCTCCGCGCTGTCATGGTACACTCGCGGTCACTGACGATATTTGCTTGCCGCCCCAGTCGATGAAGCGAGTGCCCGTTGATACCCCTGCTGTAGACGCTGGAACGTTTGATGTCCTTGTGGAGCCGGTACCCCTCAACTGCGTCAAGAAAAATGTGCTCGTGCCGCGTTGCGCAATTTCTATTACCGATGGGCAATCCTCATTATGGGTGCTGAATTGTTCTAGTGATCCTGTCGTGCTACCCAGTAGAATGCGGCTTGCCCTCTTCGAACAAAATGCGAGCAGTTGTTGTATTGCAGCTTTAAGCAACGAAACAGTAGACCACGTGGCTGTCACTCACCCTACAGAGGACAAGTTTCTGGGTATGGTCAACAAGTCGTTGCCGTCAGAGAAGCGCCGAGTCTTGGTCCACGTCCTGGCCAATCATGCCACAGTATTTGATTTTGCGCAGAGCGAGGAACAATTTCATGTGCCAGAGTCACGTACTCGTCACGTGATTGACGTGGGATCCGCTCACCCTATCCGGCAGAAACCGTACCGTGTCTCACCAGCAGAGCGCAAAATCATTGCTCAACAGGTGGAAGAAATGTTCCAAAAGAAGGTCATTCAGGAGTCATGCAGCCCTTGGGCTGCACCTGTGATCCTTGTAAGGAAGAAAGACGGTTCTTGGAGATTCTTTGTGGATTACCGACGTCTCAACTCTATCACCAAAAAGTATGTCTACCCGCTTCCCAGGATTTATGACGTAATGGACTGCTTGCATTTTGCCTCGTACTTGTCCTTCGTGGACCTAAGGCCCGGTTATTGGCAAATTCCCATGCATTCGGATGACAAGGAGAAAATGGCCTTTGTAACCCCAGATGGTCTGTTTGAATTCAATGTAATGCCGTTTGGCTTGTGTAACGCCCCAGCCACGTTTGAGCGCTTCATGGATACTATTCTGCGTGGACTGAAGTGGGAAATTTGTCTATGTTATCTTGATGACTTTGTAATTTTTGGCCGTACATTTGACGAGCACAATCGCCGTCTTGACATCGTTCTTACAACTCTTGAGAGAGCTTCGCTCGCCTTGAATTCTAAGAAGTGTCACTTCGGCAACCGTGAGACTCTGGTTCTTGGTCATCTTGTCGACAAGCACGGCGTTCGGCCTGACCCTCAAAAGGTCGCTGCAGTTAGCAGCTTCAAACAATCGCAGTCACTACGAGAGTTGCAAAGTTTCTTGGGCTTGTGCTCGTACTTCCGTCGCCTCGTGCCTAAATTTGCCGACCTGGCTTACCCCCTGACATGTCTACTCAACAAGGACATGCCTTTTCAGTGGTCAGCAGAATGCGAGTCATCGTTTAAGCAGCTCAAGTTTGTACTGACTTCAGGGCCCTTACTTCGCCACTATGACCCATCTGCTGCAACCGAACTTGACACCGACGCCAGTGGTATAGGCCTCGGGGCCGTCTTGGTTCAACGGCATGACACCATAGAACATGTGGCTGCCTATGCCAGTCGTTGATTATGTAAACCTGAGCGCAACTATACGGTGACGGAGCAAGAATGTCTCGCGGTCATCTTCGCTGTCCACAAGTTTCGACCGTATATCTACGGACGCCGATTCTCAATTGTCACCGACCATCACTCGTTATGTTGGCTCACCGGACTACGCGACCCATCCGGCCGTCTTGCTCGTTGGGCCATACGATTACAAGAATATGACTTTGAAGTGTGTTACAAGAGCGGTCGTCGTCATGCTGACGCTGATTGTTTATCAAGGCTTCCCCTTTTCGACGACCGAGTGTGACGCAGACAGTTCCGATGAATACATAGCAGATGTTGACCCTCTATTTCCTGACCTTACCACCTGACCTCATGACCATTACTTCTACCAGCATACTTTAGTGTTTCCTTTACTTAGTGCCCACGTCCGAACCGATTCCAGTGGTTTTTGAGTGTTAATCGTTTTCGCTGGGTCATTGTCATGACCTACATGGCACGCATGTTATGACATTTATGTCATAACCTATCGCTTATGTTCGTGATGTACTCTTGTCATAGTATGCCAATTTTGGTACATAGCAGGTGAACGAAACGACCATGAGAGCACAAAGTCGTACGCGGCTAGATAGATAGACAGATACTGTCAAAGAAGCAAATATTCGCCAACAAAAGATTCGCATTTAAAACTTAGCAAAAAAGGACTTGCTATAGGTAGGCGACTCCAACCGCAAGCAAGAGGCGTGGGTCTACAATCACAGTACGCTACATGGAAGGCAGCTCCTACAAACCGCAAATGATGCCCACCTAACGCTACTGAATCAGATAGAAACTCCCACTCGTATTGCCCATTCATTGGAAAGATATACGAACCCAGACCTGACTAGGGGCCGGACAGCTAAGGCAGGGGAGTGGAAAAACACTGGGAAAATGCAGTTTTGCTCGCGCTTGCTGATTCCGTGAAAGATTCTCTCCTGCGAGGACATCAGTGCCCAATACTGCGCCTGACACCGTAGTTGCTTATACCGCGGTGGAGCTGTTGTCGGTATAGTGCGCTTTATAAAAATTTAATTGTGAATGATTTCTGTAATACCTGAATGCTGTCACTTATGAACATACATTTTTCAGCACGAGCCATCATGAACGGTCTACTGGGAGCAAACGTCCTTGTGTGGGTCGCCGCTGCTATAGGTATCCTTCGATTATCAAATGCTTTGACTTTTCACCTTCAAAGAAATTTAGCATTCCGGCACTTTAATAAGTTTTGTGACGAAAGCGTAAAGCACACAAATATTTCCTACAGCCACACGATCGTAAAGAAGCATCACACAATATATGTCAGTAATTGATATCGAGCTTATAGAGGGTAGACAATGTGGCGGACGTGTCAGAAGGACTGCGGCAGAAAATACAGAAATCTTCTTATTTTCTTTAAATGATGTCTTTTTAAACATTGGGAACTCAGGGCGTGAATGTCCAAAACTGTGGTTGCAATAGTGCATGCAAACGTCTATGATAAATCACCAGCCGCCTACCTCAATAGTGTCACCTTAAAAACCTCGTTAGACAGAATGAGGTCTATACAATAAGATTCATCATCTTAATATATAAAAAGATTTTTTTTATTTTTTACTTTCCAGCTGTGCTCATCATGATTCCCAATGAAGCTGCTGCTCTTGGAGGCGGGGTTGGAGGAACTGGAGGAATTGGCTTTCGCAAGAAGTGAAGCGCTGCTCTGATCATGCCTGCAGAGGCAAACTGATGAACCACTCTTTGCTTTTAATAAAATGTCGAAATAGAGACATTATCCTGTTCTGCACCTATAGAGTAATGAAAAGCGCAGCTTGTTCAAGTATCGTTTTACAAATAGATGAAGCTTATATAGCTTTTCAGAAAACTTCGACACATTTAAAGTGGACGGAAATATTACATCAGAGCGAATATTGCCAATTATGCCAGTTCAAAAGCAGTGCGTTTTCTGCGACGCTTCTGGGTGGTATCGTAGTGGTTAAAATGACACAAGTTGGACGTGGGTTCCTCCGCCCAGTTTCATGAAAGGATTAACCAAAGCGCCAACAACTTCCACATTCGATGTGCTTGGCAAAGTACATCGTGTTTCTTTTTATACATTTTATATAGAATGCTGTGTACCTTTAGAACCAGAAATTAGGGTATCTTTTTGTATTAAATCAAAATGTGGTTAAACTTAGGTTAGCCTATATTCAAGATAAAAAAAATAAGCATGAACCATATCACTTCTTTTCCTTTGCATGTTTGACAAGTTTTTTTTCAGTTTTTTTTCTTGCAGTATACATCTAAATGTAATGTTCGTGCTATAATTACGTTTACCTGGTCGTATCCTAGGGGCAGCGCAGTACCACGTGCACTCTGTGCGTTTTATATGAATAAACGCGAAACGACAGCCAACGAGATACAGTCACCTGCCGATTTAACCATAAGCCCACGTGTGCGATACGAGTGGCCGAACGTAAAAATCACCGTGGAAGCACTCCATACAGGTGGTTAACCAGTGAAGCTGAATCTATGAGGCCCCGGTGTTTATGACTCGGATAATCCTACCGATTCATTAATGTATTTTGCAATTATTGGTTGCATGTTTGTGTTTCTTAATGAGGTAACGCACACGTTCGGCTGCGGCGGCGAGAAAGACGTCAGTGATGGTATGCCCGCTGTCCGCCGTTATCGCTTGAATTCGATGACGCCTCGAGTTCGGTCCGCGGCGTGGTTCCCCTGCCATTCGCCTGCCATTGCTGCTTGCCATTATTTGAAATGAATGGTTCATACCCCCTCAAACAATGACTCATACGATCGTAAACACGGCCTCCCCATTACGATGACCGGATGTCTGAGTAAAAATTTATTGAAAATAAATAATTAAAAGAAGGCGCGCTGGTTGTGGCCCCTATTCCAGTGCTCTGCTGGCACGAGCGGCTCGCTGGGTTTTGTACAGAAGAGCCGATTGGCTCTCCCGACCCTCGTCCGTAAGCCATGCCTGCCACTGCCTATTCCTCATGAGTGGATGTTTGAGTACTATTGGGCTGTCTATGTGCGGAGGTCTCTTGGGACACTCCCATGTGATATATTTTAGTGTGGGTATGTCTGTGCACATCGGGCACTCGTCGATGTTAGTCAGTCAGTGTGTTTATTTTCACGAAACAGAAACATCGGTGAAAAAGGGGATACGGCGAAAAAATTGCGGATACTACAGCTTGGCCAAGCACGCGTACATCCTGTAGGCGCAATTACATGGTAAATATACATGCAAAAAGCGAATAATTTTACAAACAATAATAAAAGTGACAGGTAAACATACAAGGGAAAACAAATAATTATTATACACTAGTTTAAAAAATAATAGTACAAGTAACACCATGTTCGCACATAATAAAGCAAGAGAAGACAAATGATATCGTAGTTCTATGCTTAGTAAAAACATCATGATAAACATCAATAGAATTTAAGGAATGCGCAGTTACAAAAACAAATAATTACATTGGTGGGGTTTAGTGTTTTGATTTCAATATCTTGCTGTTCATATGCGTTAAGAGTGCTTGGTAATGTGTGGCTAAGCCTTTGCGTTCCGTAAATAGTGCGCGAGAATGGAGTTTTCCAGGGAGTTTATACCGATGGAAGTAAATGCTTTGAGTATGTTCCAGATTTGCAAGTGTAAGAAATACGTCAAAGTTCCGGCGATTTGCACTAATGTAGGATTTTAGCAGCCTACATTTTTATATATTCGTTCGCCATAACAATTTTATGCTCAACAAGAAGACGTCTGGTGTGTTCAAGGTATGGTATGTTCTCTATTGCCCTAATAGCTCTTTTCTGAAGTATTGTTAGCTTATTCAAATTTGTTAATGTAGTGTTTCCCCATATTAAAGCACAGTAGCTCAAGTGATCACGGAAGAGATCTTGATAAATAAGAAGCTTTAGGGTAAGATGCAAACGACATCGGCAACAACTTAAAGCACCAATCACGCGTCACAGCTTTAAGCTAATATGATCAATTTGCTCATTCCAGGATACATGTTCATTAAAAATTATTCCAAGCGTCCTAATTGATTTCATTACTGCAATTCTGTATGGGCCTAGGGTAATATGGTTAGGTAATTGTAGGGATGTTCCCAGAACACGCCCTAGAATGCTGCCTTATGGCACCCCGGTTTCAATTGGTTGTGTGCGCGATTTAAAGCCATTTATTTCAACATACTTATTCAGTCGTACTCAGATACGACTGAATAAGTTTGAGTGAGATTCCTCTAAATCCATATCATTTTAATTTATTTCATAATATTCATGAATTACGCGATCAAAGGCCTTACTGAAGTCTAAATATAATGCAAGTGTCATAAGCCTCTTTTCGATAGGCGATCGATAGGCGGTGATATTAACCTCGTGGGGTGTATTCTGTGAAGGTGATGCAGCTATGGGTATGTATTCGTCTGAATACGACACCAGTCCCTCTCCTGTTGGCTGTTCAAAGCCGAAGGAGGATGTTCAAAACCTCACCGCTGCTGCCTTAGCTGTGAAAGGGTGCCACGAGAATTCGGTGGAAGGTCGTCGCTGGGCCCTGCCGTTGCTCGGACGTTTAATCCTCGAGCAATACGGTCTGCCCTTGCGTTCCCTGCCAGTCCCTCGTGTGCCGGACAACATATGATAGTTTGGTGTCCTTCTAGTCGATTGCCCAAAATTTGTATTATAGACTGGGGTGCCGTCCCATTTAAAAACATGCGGCAAGCTGCTTGTGGGTCGGATAATATGACAGCCGAATTGGTTTGGCACTCAGTGTCCTGAATGGGCAAGGCGATGGCTGCAGCCTCTGCGACGCATGCCGAGGAGGTTTTGAAGGATACTGTTGTAACGTTGTTCTGACACGTAGCGACTACGGTGAACGTGTCGGAGCAGTTTCAACTAGCATCCCTGTAATACACTCCCGGTCCCATGCCGAAACGTTTGTGAAGAGTCTTTGCCCTTGCTCTGCGTCGTCCGGGATGGTACTTGGGGTGCATGTTCTTGGGCATTGGGGCCACCGCGATGTGCGATCAAACATTGCGGTCTATCAGTGCCGTTTGGCTTTATCTGTGACGCTTGGCGTTACGGGATTGCTGTGTTACAATCTTTTAACATGGCCACTGTGGAAATGCAAGTATTGGGGCTGATCAGTTTTTTTGTAGACTGATGTAATAAGCTTTTTGGTGTGCACACACACTAACATCCAGAAAAATGAGCACGGAAGCTCAATGTGTATGGAAGAATGACATGGTTGGATGGACAGCATTAAACTGCGAAATGAGCCTTAACAACTCTTCTTCGCCGTGAGAACAGAGTAGAAAAATGTCGTCGATGAACCTTTTGTAATACTAAAAATATTCTTACGTAATATGACGTCAAACGGAATGTATATATATATATATATATATATATATATATATATATATTGTCACAGACAAAACCACAAAAGACTTCGGTCGAAGCTACATATCGTTTATGAAGCTGTCCTGGCACCGTCGTCATTGTCTTCTTAGTGTAGCAATCCAACATGCCTAGCATGCTGCACCGAATAGCACCAAGCGGCTGTCATTTGTGTCAATGTCGTGGCATGACCCCCTCCCTAGAAGCATCGTCTCGATGCGGAGCATGTATGCACTGGAGATTGGCACAGTGATACCGTTAAGGAAGACGTAGATGGTGAGAGAGGTGTAGAGCTTTGCGGTCAGCGAGAGTAGTACAGTTTCAACCTAGAGACGTGAACAACATCGGACAGGCGTGGGCGTCGGGGACGGCGAATGGTGAGTTCTCCTTCAGGAATCACTTCGATTGTGACGTCGCCAAGTCGTTGAACGATCCTATAAGGTCCGAAGTAGCGGCGCAATGGTTTCTCCGACAGACCACGCTGGCGAATTGGTGTCGACATCCATACTTTGTCACCGGGTTGATAAGTGACGTTTCCGTGACGAAGATTGTATCCGTCGGCGTCTTTGTTACTTTTTGCAGTCTTTTGAATGAGTGTATTTCTATTATTTAACTACAGCAACGATCTTTAGGCTTGCTTAACACCGGCAGGCTGACGCATTAAGATGAAAGAATTAGTTTTGTTTTACAAGAAGCAAACTCTGCTTCTTGTGAAGGGCCTTTGAACCCTAGTCAGACGTCAGACACGTCGTTTGACATGGCTGGCAGTGCTACCGATTGCAAATGCGTCTGAGCGTAACTGATTTGAAGAAGGACCAACGAATTGATGTTCTGCGTAATAGCTACTTGCTTCAGTAAAATTCACCATGTCCTTAGGTTTTGTTATTTACACATGTACAATGTAGATCTCTGGAATGAGGTGAGAAATCTAGTTGCAAAATTACATGCAATACCTAATGCACATTGCTGGTTGTACCACAATCTGCAAGGGTCATTTTCCATCGACTTAATTGAACAAACTGTTCACGTGACACTGCACACCAGTGCACAACACCCCAACTGCACCCACTACACCGGGCTGGAAAAATTGATTCCAGCATGGTGCAGTTGTGTGTAAACTAATCAGGAAGGGCGCCACAAATTTATCAAGAATAGCCCTGGCTCGGCTGTGCAAATTCAATCAAAAGCTTCCTGGAAGGCGTATGGCAGTGAGAAAAAGTTGTTTCCTGTCTTGCGAAAACACATTGTTGTCTTACAAAAAGGTGCGTTGTCGTGTACATATGCCCAATAAAGTGTTGTAACTTAAGCTATGAAGCCAGCTTTCATTTTCATTTACTTACTTTGCACTTGGAGCATGCAACGCACAACTCAAAATTATTTTTTTTTCATTTCTGTGTGCAGCCAATGCACTGTACCTATTCCAGGTGCTTATGGTACAAATGATGTCCCATAAGATGGGTGCTACACGTGAACCAATGGAAATGCCATTTTTCTGCAAGAAAATGCCATGCTCAAAAGAAACAAAGGTGCGGTTGAGGTAAGCTTCCAAGAGGGAAACAAAATTAGATGCCGACATCTCCATTTGTGACACAAACCCAGCTTCGCCACTTTCATCTATGCACTGCATGACCGCTTTTATCTTATGTGACATCTTTTTGTTTTACTTTGACCACGCAGTAAATGTGTTTTTACTTCATCTCATCCCAGTGTTCCTAATGTTTTTAGATACGTTGACGATTTTTAGTTGTTATTGACAATAGGTGCCCTGTGCCATGCCATGAAATGGTTGAGCAGATTTTAGAAGTTTTTAGAGCAAATGCAAAAGGACTTACTTTTACTAATGAGCTTCCGAAGGACAGTACGTTGCCGTTTTTAGACCTTAACCTAACACTTCTGAGTGATCACGTTTGCTGTGAGTACATACCTCTAGGCAAAAAAGACTGTGAAGCGTGGAATCGCCTTACTTTGCCTAGAATCGGCTCTGTGCTAGTCATGTGTACAAATGATGTAGGCGACTTTTCGCAATCAGCTTGAGAGACTGTTAAGGGCTGGCTAACCTCAGTCTGTCTTAAATTCTGTGATTAAGTCCCTGCTGAAAAAGTTGAAAGCCTCCACTGCCAATGTGAAGGCGCAGTCGAAGGAAAGGGAGCGTGTTAAGCCAGAGGTAGTCCCATATGTTCACCGTTTGAGCCATAACCTCAAGAAAGTGGCTACCAGATATGGTATTCCCGTTGTTTTTTCATCTCCCAACAAGTTGGTTCAATTATGCCCTCGTATCACACGCGATGGGCCACGGGGCTGCCAGAATCACCACATGAACCCTCTCAGAAGCTGTATTGAAGGGGAGGTCTGTGAAATACCCCTAGACTGCGGTTGATCCTACATTGGACAAACGGGACGTTGCATTAATGACAGACTGAGGGAGCATGCCAATAGTATTGGTAAGTGTGACAATGCGCATCTTCCTGCGCACTGTAAGGCCTGTCATTGTGAGCTTCGCTTTAAGCAAGTGTCGATTCTGGGCAAAAGTGGCGGCAAAACTTCGAGGGAGTTGTTTGAAGCTTTCTTTATTAAAAAGAAAGGGTCTGATTGTGTTAGTGACACATCCATCACATTGTATTCCGCAGAAATGTGCTTTCTTGAAAAAATGTTATCATGACCATGTAGTTCCGTGTCATACCTTGGCTCTCTGCGCACGCGCGGAAGTTAACTATTTTCTGTATGCTCTGACGCTGTCATTAAACAGTTGGTAGTTTGGCGCTTCACTGCCTCTTCTCGTCTGTCCCCTTTTCACAAAATGCATTTCGCGCCACAGACAAGTTCACCTAGGAAATTTAAGAACTATAGACCTATTGGCTTGCTTTCAGTACCGTATAAAATGTTCACCAAGATAATTTCCAATAGAATCAGGGCAACACTTGACTTCAGTCAACCAAGAGCACAGGCTGGCTTCAGGAAGGCATATTCTGTGATGGATAACATCCATGTCATCAATCAGGTAATTGAGAAACCTGTGGAGTACAATCAACCTCTCTATATGGTTTTCATAGATTATCAAAAAAAATTCTCATTCATTAGAGATACCAGCAGTCATAGAGACATTGCTTAATCAAGGAGTGCAGGAGCCATACCTGAAAATCTTGGCAATTATCTACAAAATTCCACAGTTACCTTGGTTCTCGAGAAAAAAAGTGGAAAGTTACTTATCAGAAAAGGGATCAGGCAGTGAGACACAACCTCTCCAACGATATTCACTGCATGCTTAGAAGAAGTATTCAAGTTCTTAGACTGGGAAGGCTTAGGAGTGAGGATCATGGCGAATATCTGAGCAACCTTCGGTTTGCAGATGCCATTGTCCTATTCAGCAACAATGGGGATGAAAGCAGGAAATGATTGACGATCTTACCCGAGAAAGCGTAAGAGTGCTTTGAAGATTAATATGCAAAAGACAATGTTCAATAGCCTGGCAAGGGAACAAGAATTCAGGATCGCTACTAAAATGATTAAGAGTAGATTATTGCTTTTTTTCGGCTATTAGCTGTCTTTTCTCGTTTTTCTTTGAGATTTGGTCATTCTTGAAAACAATTTGCAGTTCAAGAAAATCTAACTCTACAATACTGTTGCCTTTATTCAGCTGTTATTGATCACAGAATGAAGGACCCCTAAAACCGTAAATGTATTGCTTGTACAATGTTTACTGTGACGAATCAAATAAAGCAAGCAATCGATCAATATTCTTGGAAGTAGAAAGCATTCTTTTTTAGTGCTTTTGTAGCAACCTAAAAGCCTTAACGACAGAAAATTACGAAGGCCTAATGTCCCAAGTAACACAGAACGTAGCGTAAACGTTGCCTGATTGTAACAAATGTCAGGCAACGTTAAACAGCCAACCTCAACGTTAAATGTACGTTGCCAGCTGTACGTTCAAGTGATGTCATAAATAAATGTCACAGCAACGTCCTGACACCCACGTTGTGTCAACGTTGCGTGTAAACATCAATTTAACGTGTAAATGGTATCAATGTAGCAACGTTACAAAACAGCACGTTCCCAGAACGTTGCCGGATGTCACCAATATTGACATTAATGTGATGCCAGGCTGCTGTAGCATTTCGCATGTATACGTTCATGCAACTATAAGATATTGTAATTTTCAACTGAACATTCATCTTTATCATACAGTGAGGTATGGAGATGTATAGTGGTTATGCAGTAATTAATATCTTCTAAGGAACACCATGTTAAATTATGTTTATTATGCTTCTCCACAGATAAGATCTGCTACAAATTATATCAAATGGCAGAAGCATTCACATGGAAAAAATGCTAATTGTTGCAACGGTTCACCTATAGTAGACAAAGTTACGCATAAAAGTATTCCCTTCTTCCACACCAAATGCACAAGACTTTGTGACTGCTTGCACGCCACATGCCCCTAAAAGTGGAAACATAAGCAAGGGCCATCATGAATAGGCACAAGCCCCATGATACGAGCTGCATAAAAATGACGAACACATGCACACTGCACAGTGGATACACACAGATCATATCTACTTGTCCATATAAAAAACAGTGCATTTTTTCAGTTCAAGTATAGTTTACATCATAGAAACGGCACTAGAGCAAAGGACTATAAGCCAGCAATAGGGCTGCAAACACACCGTACACCAGCGCACAATTGTTTCACACACCACACAGGACACATGCACGCAGCAGACATGTTTTCTTTAGGAGGAATCTTCGCGAGCCGCACGATAAACACAGAAGGTACGGACGACAGGAGTAAAACCCGCGCAGATTCAAGACACCGACACGAAAGGAAATGCGGACGATACAGGTGTAACCTGCGCCACACGAGCTATCAACCCTCGTGGATTTGATCCTTTCCACCTGAAACAGTTACAACGCACACGAAAACATCGAACACTGCACATCTGTACCTCCGATATCGTGTCAACAATTCCTGAGGCAACAATTCATGTTCACGACATCAGAAAGTTATCTAAAACTAAGTGACGGCGTAGGAAAAGTAGGCAGCATCGCTAAACGTCATGGATTGGCTTCGAGACAGCTTCGAGACAGCCCAAACCGTTCAAATCAGGCCACAGCGACGGCTTGATAAGGATAACCAAAGCTGATCTCGAAGGCCATGCTTATGCTGGCTGCAGATGGCGGAAGCAATTCAAAGGTAAAATACGTTTTAGAATTTCTTTCTACGCCAAACTATAGTGTAAAATATAGATTGTTCTACAGTTATTTTGTCTCGCAACATCTATACGTAGTTGTGTGTAACCCGGCACAAAATTTTAGTATGCGAGTGTACTGGTTAATAATTTTGTCATCACAGAGGCCACAACATTCTCACAAGTATGCAGGTGGCGCTATTGTTTTTCCTCCGTGTTCTGTGATGGCGGTCGTATGTGCGGGGTGCTACGAGCGTCGCGTTTGCTTGATCGTGTGTTTTTGTGTTTGCTGTTATGAAGTAGGTCGCAGTTAGCGTGCACAGAAGTGCCTGAAGATACCTTGTGTCACGCTGCAAACTCGCCGTATGCGTGGCGCACCAGGCAAATGTGGCCCAACGATTTTATGCCGTGGAGTGCGGTTTCTTTGTTCTCGTTCTGGAAAGTTGGGTGGACGTCGCAAAGAATGTGTGTTAGCGCGCCTCAGCTCGTCCACTACGCAGCGGCATGTATGCGGGGAGTAACATCGTCGACGCAGCACCGGCAACTTGGAGAGTGCTTCGCGACCGCGTCGTACCATTCAAAAGGTAAGTAATCGTGCTGGCTAACTACGCGCGTGTTGTGTGAGCTTCTCGTGTGTGCATAGCGTGCGCGAGCATATGAAATAGAAGTCCCGCGACAACAGTGATACCTGTGCTGATGCTTGCTGAACGCTGGTTGTCAGCGCTTAGTTACGCAAGTTTATGGCTTCGATGCGAAATTGAAAATCTTGATAAACGTTTTCTTCCGATGAGAAATATAACGTTCGAAAATAATCGTGTTCATCATGTGCGTGCGGCGCGTGAGCTCCCGCTTTTCTCCTGAAGTTGCATAATGACTCATTTGCCTCTTTACCGATTCTTATTGCAATGACGTTTCCTTGCTTACATGGCAAGGAAACTTGTTTCATATCTACTTGTCCAAGGAAACTTGTTTCATATCTACTTGTCCAAGGAAACTTGTTTCCTTGCCATGTTTCCTTGCCTCAACGTTGTAAATAATATCTGCTTACAAAGTTTTCGGTTTACGGCAGCTTTAGAGAAAAAAAATTTAAGCAATCACGGCTTGCTACTAGTCCAACTTACTTGTTAAGACAAGATGTTTTGACATACCTTATACGTAACTAAACATGACAGGGGAAAGTTAAACTGAGTCATGAAAAAAAATGAATTGTTTTGTAAACAAACATTTCTTTGCTATGTGCTGCTGCGTGTCAATAATTTTACTGTGATCAAAGGGTCCCCATTATCAAGACATTCATCAGTGACTTCTACTTTGTGCTCTGTTGCCACCCTGCAATAATGCAAACATTGTTTTGTGACTATATTTAGATGCTCCATGCATGTCTAGACAATTTGACAGCTTTATAAAGCTGTGTGCCACTGCTATAAGTTAACACAGAACTTATTTTATAGTGGCGAGGCTGTGACCCATAACAGTGCCTACATAACGGAGGAGCCACCAGACCCCTTGGCTATGCCTGCTGTAGTGCAACGTATAATCTGGATGGTCGGGTCAGGTATGTATGTAGTGTACGTGTTCCAAAAAGTAGCATTTTGGTATCATTTGTGGATAAGTTAATCGACATTAGTCAACACAGCTTACTAAATAGGCCAAATATTTATGCAACTTGCTGTTTATTTGTGTTCATAGCTGTTATGCACACCTTATTGTGTTCTATATAAAAGTAGACCTAACATGTCCTGATGTTAAGTATTTTTTCTTGCATCAATCGCTTGGCTGCAAGTTACATTTTAATTTTGCTTAGTACACACTATTTATTACTTTTCAATTTGGTTTTCTTGTTTTGAAACTGTTTCCTATGCTGTAGGATTTTATTTCCGAATTTTTAGTGTTTACACTACACTCTTGTGCAGCTTCTGCGCATATAAGAATTCAAAGTGTAATGGGCCAGATATGTCATAGGTGTAAGCGCACAGTGTGCTTACCATTGTTTAACATTCATATTCACGATTATTTCTGTCTTGTTCCAAGAATAACTGCCACTGGAAAATACACATTTGATGAGCTCAAACTTCTTGAAATGATACATTAAGGCCAGTATTCACTGTGCTGCAGTTACTACAGTTCTGAAGTGTTTTCTAGTAAGCCTGCTTTTTTCTCTCCCATTTTTTAATATTCTTGGCAGGCTATCCCTATTCATGCAAGTAGGCATTGTAGGAGTTGCGAGTCTATGTCCAGTTACATTATTTTTCTCTTTTTTTCAAGTCAATACAGCATAGAACACATAGCTAACTGGTAGGCAGTTCATTGTATTGATGCTCTATTATTAAAAAAGCACACTATTTCGCACATGTCTGTTTGCTCTTGCCATGTTTGCTGGTTATTGCAATGTTGCTCATCAAATGAATTTGATTTCAACTACACCATACAGAACAGTCTTATTGGCTTTAGTGTAATTTTAATAGTGACAATCAACCAACAAGCCCTAATTCTACAGCTGTCAAGAAGTATTTCTAATACTTTGGGGTCCCTTTCCATATTTTCTGTTTCATCCTGTGTATTTGGTCAGCACAGTGGGCATTCGGTCTATTCATTCTGCTTGGCGCTGCTCAGGTCAGAATATGTTCAACCTGCAAGTCCAAATTATAATGATATGTGTACGACTTCATTTACTGGCTGGATGAATTGAAAAAGCATATCTGATTCTAAGAGTATTTTTGTCAAAAATACCAGTGTCTAGAATAAGCATCATATGCACTGCAACTCTTATAGTTTGAAGTTAGGTAGGCAAATATCTATAGGTATGTATACTTGTGCATATACTTTCTACATATTGGCTAGTGTTTTAGCTACACGAAACGGTCTATGTTGTCACTACTCAAGTCAAATTTATGGTTGATGCGCCACTTGTTTTTGTTGTGCACTTACACTTCTGTGGTGTCATAAGCACTGTAGATGCCTGACAGCTGAAGTATTGCAGCAGTAGACAGTTTTAGTTTAGCGTACGCTATGTCATTGCGTACGATATAAAATAGTGGGTCATCACTGCGCATGTGCAGAACGCTATCCGACCTCTAGCGTATGCATGCTATTTCTCAGATTTAGCATTACCGTATGTGCGTGGTTTGCATAGTTTACGTTAAACATGGCGGTGGTCCCCGCTGCCCACTTCGAATTGAATTTGGCGTGGCTTTTGCAGAATTCGCTTCGTTCGTAGAAAATGACTGTGTAAGCAACTTTCGCTTACCGTCAGGCCGCTTTGACAACAGTGTAATATGGTTAACCTTGTGGAGTTTTCGAGATCGCTTCTCATTTCGAACGACACGAAGCCTAACGAGGGAAACCGACATATATCAGCGCCACCTGTCAGTGAAGTCGAGAGATAGGTGCGACGATGGCATATGGCCTCTGAGATCGGAAGATCTTGCAGGGCAACTAAAACTAATAAATGTGTGCTGTTTAGCGTACGCTGTACTATAGCGTATAGGCGTACGCTATTAGTTGCATATGCTATACTAAAACTGTCTAGTGTTGAAGCTAACTGGCACTTACTATTGCTACAGTATGCCAACAGATACCTATCACCGTATTTGTGCATTTTCTAAGAACCAGCCGTGTTTGCTAGGTGAAATTTGTAGTGTACGTATGAGTTTGCCGGTCAGTTCATGTAACTTTTCAGGATAGAATTTACATGGGGAGGAAAAGGGTACCATACAACATGACTGCTGCTAACTGACCATTTATTTTGATGGAAGGATTCAAAATAGCAACACTGGATGTGTGCTTATGTTGTGCACAATTTCGTTCAGAGGGAAGGCGTAAGTTGTAATATAAAGGCATAAAATCACAATAAATGATATTTGTGTAAAAAGGAAAGTAAATATGGGCGCAGACTAACTTCAATCACTTGTCATCTAGAAAGGACGCCTTTTATTTCATGAATTGATCATGGGGTCTGGCTCACATGTCTTGTTTATGTGGTATGCCTCACTGATCTCTCGTGTCAATTTTTCACCGTAGGTGAAAACAGATGATCATAATTCAGCCTGAAGTCCTATCGCGGCAATGCACGACCAAACTGGATGAGCAAGCTGGTCTCTTGAGTGAAATATGGGAACTTATTTGGCACATTTAGTTACCGGCCAGTCTGCTCTGTGTACATTTGACCAGTTGTGAAAAAAATACAGTGAGCTGCCTCTCATACACACTAGACAAATTTGGTGGTATCTTTAACCAAGCAAACCTCCCTTGCCTGCTCGCCTTTCTGAATTCACTTGTGAACTGTCGTGCATATCCTGCCTACTTTATTTTTCGCTGGAAATGTGCGTGCATAGCAGTCCACATGAGAATTGAGGCTTGCTGAGGTAAAGATGCAACCCAATTTGTCTTGTGTTTGTCAGGGGTAGCATAGTCTGTTCCTTTGATCATGTATATATTCAGTCAAATGTACATGGGGCAGACTGGCTGGTGCCTCAACATGTGCCCAGGAGAGCACCATAATTCACTCAAGGGAGAAATATGTTCGTGCCACTTGACAATGCACTGACACGACTGGTGCTGCGCGCCAAATTTCGATTGTTCCTCTATGGCAACCAATTGACCATCAAAATCAGTGACGAATACCACATTAAGGAAATGGGACATGTGTCAGTTGTAGAGATACAAGCTATACTTTGGCTACCACTAATTGCTGAGAGGGTGATTAGAGACAGTTACTAGGAGAGCTCTTCATCTGGTTGGCTGGCACAAACTGTACCTGTTTCTGCACTGCAAAAAGCTGAAAGACTCTACTTGGGCTCACTGAAACTGCTCTTTAAAATAAATTTGAAACAGGGTAAGCTATATAATTTTGTGTGCAGCCCCCACACTAATGCCACTGGACGTATCTGCCATTTCCGGTTACATTTATCGCACGGTTAGACATATTTCTTTTTGCTACCAGCACTTATTGACATAAAACCGATGGCCTATTGCACAAGCAATAAAAGCACATCAAAACATTTGGAGTAATGTGACATTTAGGTAGGTTCATGTAAACAAAGCAAATTAATTGCTTTAATAAGAAAGTTGTGCAGACTGGGTAGGAATAGAACCTGGAGTGTGAAAGGAGCACGCTTCCCTTACGCCACGGCAGCTCTTTGGTTCTGGCTGACTTAAGGTGTGCCTAGTGCGTGTCACACTGTGCACGTCACATTGCAGCCATTTGGTTGACTAAAGGTGCTTTCACGTTCCCACACGCAAGCTGTCTTAATGTGTCTCTGCCATCTTTTATTGCAGGTACACCTAGGAAATGTTGTATACATTGGCAACGATAACTGGGGCCTGCTCCAGTGCCATCGCCGGGATTCCCTGTTCTGCAAAAAACTGACATAACTGATGTGGGGAGCCCTGGCGCTCGGTGTAGGAGTATCACAGGGGCTCCTTATCGGTGCTTGAAGGACGGCAATGCTGTTGAGAAGCCGACATTGAGCCCCGATAAATTGGAAGCTGTGGGTAGTAAGTATCATTCACATTTTTTCAAGTTTTTGTAATGTTTGTAACAATGCATGTATTGCACTGAAATGATTAACTTTTCAGATGCATTTGATGCATATCTTTCGAAATGTGGTACCCCTGAGGAGAAAAAAATCATCTTCTCATGCTTGGTTTTGGCCGAGCGGTTGAATCGAGTGACCAAGTTTTTCGCGTTTAGGTAGCCTAAGAAGAAACAAAAGCAGAATTAACAAACCAGCTTATTTGTGGCTACTCATGAGTTGCATTTCTTTGTTTAAAAGTGCCTGTGAAGTGGCGCTAACCTACTTATCAGGTCCATAATTTTCGATTAACACCGCTTCCAAAAGCTCGCGTTCTAATTTGGTTTTTTCAAGGCCAGAACTTCCGTATTCGTCATCCGCGGATAGCAACGGCAACTTTTGCAGTGTAGAGCAATATTCAACCCTTCTCCCGATATGCAACACCTGTAGCGTAGTTGTAGCTGGTCGTTCAGGCACTGAATTGCTGTGCAGATGTAGGCAACAACACAAGAGTTAAGACGAGAGACATGCGGCAACTCTTTAACAAAAAGCTTTATTTTTGCTAGCCCATGTTTATAGCTGTCAGTCACTGCATTGCACATGCGCAATTCGCACCCTTAGGAAGAAAGTAAACTGTCTGACAAGTGTACAGAAGGTGTGCTGATACACACAGAGCCAAGTCGCGAAATCTTTTCAGCCTCAATTATTTTACATGTTAGTTGATCACCGCTTCTGCTGGAAACGGTACACTGAGAAAACGACGGTTCACAGTCACGCGAACTGCAATGACATTCAAGCCTACTGTCACGCACATTTTTCTTGACATTGTATGAGTGTTCTCTCAGCCGGTGATTGATGCAGTGTCCCATTTGACCTATATACTGTTTACCACAAGGGGGATACAATAAACCACATTGCTAACACAGGTGACAAACGGAATTTGGTGTTTTGTTGCATATGCGTGGCGTGCTGTGACATTGCCTTTGATTACACAACTTTAGAATGATATGCAATTTTCTTGATATTGTGAGAGCTTATGAATGTAGGGTATGACGGCCAGTTTTATGTCTGTCAGATGCAGTGACCACATGACCTCTACTCTGAAAAGCGCATGCACCGAGTGGTTGCCATGTGATCACTCCAGTATCTGACCGACTTAAAGTGGCTGTCATACCATACATTCATAAGCTGTCTCACAATATCGTGAAAACTGCAGATCGTTCCAAAGTTAAAGTTGTCTTCTTTGCACCTCAGAAGCTTATAAAGTTGTGTAATCAAAGGAAATGTTTCAGGGCAGCACACAAGTGTAACAAAAAGCACAAAAATCCGTTCGTCACCTATGTTAGCAACATGAATTACTGTACCCCTCTTTCTTGTGGTAAACAGTACATAGGCCAAACAGGACGCTGTATCAATGACCAGCTGAGAGAACACTCTATAATGTCAAGAAAAACGTGCATGACAGTTGGCTTGCATGTTGTTGCAGTTCATGTGCCAGTGAACCATTGTTTGCTCGGTGTACTGTTGTCAGCAGTAGCGGTGATCAACTAACACGTGACATTATTGAAGCTGAAAAGATTGCGCGACTTGGCTCTATGTGTGTCAGCATCTGTACACTTATCAGACAGAGTTGACCTACCTAAGGGTGTGAATTGCGCGTGTGCATTGTGATGAGTGACGGCTATAAACATGGGTCGCTGAAAATAAAGCTTTTTGTTGGAAGTCAGCACACGTCTATTGTCTCGTCTTTTCTGTCGTCAATATCTGTGCTGCAATTCACCAATATGTTGTACCAACAAGTCAAATTTATCACTCACTCATTGGAACTTTCTTTCATCACGAATGAAATGTGGTTTTGGTACCGTGGTAGAGCATTCACATCATTTGTTAATTTTTGTTTTCTTCAAAGACTGAACTGGATGTAACAAGCAGCCGTGGCATTGCAAGGAAGCTTTATGTTAAAGGAATATATTGATACTAACGTCTTAACTGCTTAGCGCAATAAAGGAAGTTGTGGGTATTGTTTATTGTGCTTTCCTTGCTCTTGTGTCCAAACTTATAGCTATAATGGTTAGGTTTTACTGAAATTTGCTTTTTGATGTTTTGCATTATTCTCCTGTGTAAAGTCACTATTGTTTGTTTCACAGTTATGCGAAGCTTAAGTTGTTTGTAAGCATTTTTATAGCCTGTTTTCACAGTAAACATGGCTTACTTCAGTGTTTCAGATGGCACTTTATAGTTTGATGTAATTGATATCTCTGCAGGTTACCGCATTATTGACTTGGAAACCAGTGAGGTCTGGATGCAAGTGAAGCTACCGAGGGAGGCATGTGTGCATCACTTGTGCTGCTGGCCATCCTCTGCAAAAGTGATGGCTGGCAGTCAGTGCTTGGATGACTTTCTGTTACTCTACGCCTTGGGCTGTGTTGACTACTTCACACTTGCTGCCATGTCTGCAAGCTTAGGCAAAAAGACCGGCTGGATGCTTGGCAGGAGATAGTATCCAACCGCAGTGTTACTGTGTTATGTTGTACATTACAAAGTGAGGACAGTATTTGTGCTGTTATTAAGAAGTATAAATTGTGTTCTGCCATTGAAATAAGGGAACTCGACACAAAGCAAAAGATTTCGAAGTCTGACCTACATGGGAAAGCAAAATATATTGTGTTGTAGTTGTAGCTGTTAGTAGAGTCTTAATATGTGATAGAAGACCTTGATGTTTAATAGAAAATATATTTAAGTGTGTTATCAGTGTGTTATCAGTGTTTAAGTTACTGTTATGTGTCATTTGTTTGCCAAGATGATGTAAGCAGACAGTAAATAAATGCATGGTTTGAGATTATAACCAGGTTTGTCTATGGCATTCACTATTATTTAAGGTGGACCAATGCATATTCATGGGTGCATATTCAACCACCACATTCCTCCTGCACAAACAATTCCTACATACTAGCGTTTGGTCTTAGCAGCTGATGTTGGCTGTTATACAATTTCTTGAAAGCACATGCAGCTACCGACACATGATTTTTAGAGCAGTAAGTCGGAAGCAAAGACTGATTTTTTTCTGTGGTCTAAGCTTAAATGATATGTTTAAGGAAATGAACATTTGTGGAATATATTTACTTTCCTGCTGCGAGAACCTTTATACGAGAACCTCTGCACATTGGACGTGCATGCTGCTTCTCTTGCTGTTATAGCCAAAATGAAAAATTGTTCTTATGAACCACTTCGCAGCTTTGCATTGTGCACTTTTGCTTGCAGTTAGCATTTATATGCTCTGCTATGGACAACAGCAAGACAAGTCAGGCAAACCACCATGTGAAACACTTTAAAGATTCTGGCTTAGGGCGCGTTGGTACTATATATAGTGCAAGACAGATGAGCTGCCCGTACAGCAGCGCTGTCAGCATTACACGGCTGACAGCACCGCAAACCCTTAAATTTATATTTGTTTGACAGATAATGCATTCTAGTAGTTTTCATGTCGTATATGCATGAAAATGTAAACAAGAACTGGTGAAAACAGCATTATTTTACGTGTATAGTGTACCTTACCACAAGGTAAGGTACACAGATATCTTGGTAAATTACACAAGATATATACGTAATAAACGCTGTTTTTCACTAATTCTTGTTTCACATTTTCATGCATATGCAACATGAAAACTAGAGTAAATTATCTGTCAAGCAAATATAAATTTAAGGGTTTGCGGTGCTGTCAGCCGTGTCATGCTGACAGCACTGCTGTTATGCATGTCTACAAATATTCTGCAATGTCAGTTGAGTGTTGCTTGAACGTCACATACGTACGTTGCCTGAAAGCTCAAGTGACAAAAGCAACATCCACATTACGTTGCCAGGAAGTTCTGTTAACGTTATGTTAACGTCGTGAATGTGCTGCTCAACGCTGCCACAACGTTACGACCCAACGTTGTGTGGCGATCAAAAAAGAGGACATTAGCAGCATGTAGGCAACGTTATACGCCGACATTTGTGCACATTCAGAGAACGTTATGGCAACATTTTGCGTTACTTGGGGTGCTGAGTTCCCTCGAAAAAACCGCTGGCAAAACTTTGTAGGGTTGAAGTAAGACTTTAGAGCAATACTATAATTTCGCAACTCGTGCATTATTTTATTTGCACACTCTATTGCACGATCAATGGCTTTGTCATCGAAAAACTAGACGCCTGACATCATCCACAGTGAATGCTCGTTCACTTCCTTCTTTTCCGATTCCATCAGTTCCTCCGACGAAGCCTCCAAGAGCAGCAGCTTCGTTGGGTGCCATGAAGATCAGAGCTGAAAATACAGATTGCGTAACTTATTAGATGACAACTTTATTTGAAACATGCATGTTAGTGTTGCAAGAGATTTCGACGTTCGGTAACTGTCCCGATATAATTCTGATTTCTGATAGGATATTTAACCATGACAAAATTATTAGTATCAAAGGAAAAGCTGGTGCATTACAAGTCGGTTTCGATCAGTGCCTAAGAGCGATGTTTTCTGTAACTGGAATCTGAAATTGTCTGACGACGATGAAGCCTTTTATGGCGCCTTAAGCACGCCAAACAGCATGACTAGTATAATCAGTTCTTTTCTGCTTCAGCGGTCGAAATTACATATATTTTTAAATATGAGATCACTTGCTTAAATGTGTCACCGTTATGACAAAGAAGCGACTGGCTGAAAGAGAATTCTTTCTTTAGCAAGGAGAGAAAGATTGTAGAAGTCTATTGATAATGGCGCTGAAGCGGAATGAAATGAGAGAAGGCGGAAGCACAGAATGTACCGTGTTATTTGAATTGAGAACTACACCCTCTGGTATTCTGCTTCCTAAGGCACCCACAATGTAACATTTTTGGCACTATCTCAATGTGAGCCAAGGCTGCAAACCCCACAGGCTGCTTTTGTTGCCCGTTGTCGTCATACAATGTAATGGTTCGAAAGCCACTTGAGCCCTTGATCTTTATAAACAAATCAAGGCCTCCTGTCCGTTAATAGATAAATAATATTTCGCTAACGCAGTAAATAAATACAAGTAGTTGTTTAAAGATAAAACTTTTCTTTCCTTATTTTTTGTCTCTAATCCTATGCGAAATACCCAGTAAAGAGATAATAATACAGAAGACAAAAGATCACTCGGGATTCACTAATCTTTCTGTTTAGTTCTGGGGCCATAATATCATAATCAAAAAGCCCTCATTAAAGTATCACACAATTTTATAAGTTATGGTTACCTATGGCCACCGCAATAGCCGCAAGAAGGTCCATTCCTAAGACAGAGTTCATGTTGACAGGCGCTGCAGAAAAATAGATGAAGTCAGAGATCCCTGAGACATCCAAATAACGCCGCCTCAGAGCGATACATTTTAGCAGATATTAGCGATTAGATATATTTTACCTTAGGTGCTCTTATTAAACTGATAACTCAAAGCTGCACATATGAGCTACGAAGTGAGTCTTTTTCTAGGCCAACCTTCTGGCAGCTCTATCAGTTTTTAAAATCGTGGTCGATTCGCTTTTTGGCACCGCATTTCCAATAATACACTTTTATCACACAACTTACGTGATTCCTTCATAAACAACTTGACACAACCATAAATTACAGAGCGATCTAACTTATCGGTAGGTCGTAGTGAAATACTGAAGTAAACGTATTAGCTTTCAAAGCTGGAAATGAAGTTAGAAAATGTGCACAGTTTGGTCAATGTTAAGCTCCAACAATAGCTTGTAGCATGTTCATCTAGGCATATTAACACATCCAAAAGCGTGCCAATACCCCAAACGCGTCCTTTGCTATACATGTAATATGCGGCAGAGCTAAGCAGCGGCTTCGATGATTCGTGACCACCTTTGATTATTTCTGCCACCGACATTTTTTTTGTTCGCTTTGTACATCCGTGCCGAAATGGAGTGGCCCCCGTTCGTCTAAAGTTATTCTCTTAAAACTGTGTGTGCCCTAACCTGCTCGGCAGCTTACACTTGCTATTGTCTAGCGTACGTTTCTTTTTCTTTTTTTTTTAAATTTTCTATTCCTTCTACATCGACATCGATAGCAAGCAAAGTTTGTCACGCAGTTGAAAACGCGTGGATAAGTGGATTTTACTGCAATTTCCGTATAACGGAGGTGTAAACGCGAAAATGAGCCCCAGAAACACGCTGAACTTTTGCAGCAAGAGTGAAGATAATCTATACCGATGGTATGCTTGGATAACTAGAAGCGTTCATACCAGGCTGTCAAGCCAGAAACGATAAAAATACCGGAAACCGGCAAAAAACGTTACTTTGGCTGCAACTGAAATTGAACCAAATGGGGACGATTATTTAACTCCGCTGCGAAATCGAAAGACAACAAAAAATAAGAGCTTTCGGTTAAGATTGCCACCTTTGCCGAGCTTTTCATTCTACTTTGTCTCCGCTTGTGGTTCAACTGTGTTGCCCGATTCGTAAGTACACACTATTTTACCATGATTTTGAATGTAGCGGCACCATCAGCACGGTTTTGGATGTATCACGCATGTGCGCAGACTAAATGTTTGGTTAAGGCAATAATACCTGGATCGCATCGGACTCCGGGGACTCGACAGTCTGATACAGTGAAGCACGTATAATTTTGCTTGTCCCCAGTATGGCTGTCAACGGCAGGCACTCATCTCGTCGTGAGTGCCAATTAACGGTAAAATAAATGTTACTGCGTCCTTGGCCGTACATTTCGTCACCCTGATTAAGATAAATTGTGAGCACGGAAATATTTTCTCATGCCAACATGCGCGAAAGACGTTGGCAGCTTCTTTTGCCTGAGCTCCTGCTTCCGTTGATTTGTCCGAACATTTGTAGACGTTGGGCGCCCTCTTACTCCAGAAAGACGCTGCCTTGATTGGAGCCCACTATTACCAACGAAAAAAGCCATCAAGGCTCTCTTAGAATATTTAGTTAACACGGGCTGTTATACGTCTGGGATCAACACCAACTAACCCGGTCGCATACCTTACTATAGTTGACGCAGGCCTCGATACAAGGCTATGACCGGTACCTTTGAACACGAACCCGTTTATAATCACATCCTGCTTTCAGCCTGTCCGCATGATTACTCGTCATTCCGCTTTTCGCCTTCTCTTCTGTTTCCGCCTGAACGGAGTAGCAGACCAGATGACCTCTCTGCATTTCCTTAACATATTGTCATCTCTATCTCGTTCTCTTGTTCAGGCTTCACTTCACAAATATTTCAGCACTGGTGCAGGATCTGCCTAATACATTTGAGACTAGGTTCGACCTGAAGAACAAAACCCTCAAGCTTTGAGTATAGCTTTTGCAGCTACTTCAAGTAATTGCACTAAACGAATTTGCACTGTTGCATATTTGCATTTTTGGGTCCTGAGCTGAACATGATCTTAAGCATTTCCGGTAAACCGAAACGAAAAGTTGAACAAAATGATTTCGTGCGACATTCCGGTACATATAGACGCTAGGACATGTACATATTGTATGCTTGCTTATGTAGAAGCTAATCTGCCAAGCTATAACCTACACACTTCCTAGGAACAGCGCATGAGGAAGTCTATCAGCAGGACTTTAAGAAAGAGAAAAAAAAAAACCTTCGTTTAAAATGATTCTAAGTATAAGACTTAGAGATTGACTCCAACCAAATAAGGAAATTTACTAGCCCGACGTTTCGGAACCAATTCGGCTCCTTCTTCAGGGGGTATTCTTCGGAGGTGGCGGTGTGCCGCTTTTAAAAGGTCCGTCGTAACAAAGGAGAGGAAGGGGGAGAGAGCGTAAGGTGCGGAGACACTTGGCAGGGCACCTGTTCTAGACAGACAAAATAGGTGGTGGGGGTGGGGGGCTTTGGCGTCGCTGGTCGGCTGGGTTGACCGATGCTGGGCGCCCTTTAGTCGCGGGAATGCGCTGACGAGGGGCAGAAAGGGGGGGGGGAAGAGTTGTTTTGGTGTTGCTGACCTAGAGCGGGGGGTCCTTTCTTCCCTTCGTCGCGTCTGCAAGGCCATGAACATACAAAGAGGGAAGAATGCCCTTCACGCGGTTTCTATTACCCGCCGTGTTCTAAATGTGCCAAGACTCGAGTGGTAGCCTTTTTCGCCAGTTTGGTAGCCTTTTTCGCCAGCCTTTCTCGCCAACAATTCCCAAATCGTTGGCGAGAGCATTACAAGGACATCTTCTCATTGCACCGCCACGGTTCAAATTAAGGGTTGACAGAGCAAGCGACTAAGGTTTTATCCCTCGGCCATTCTGCCAGTGCTTCAGCAGTGCAGAACAGTTGAATGGAGAATGGGACCGTGCCGGCAGCTACCACGAACGTATAACGCCCGCTCAAACTCGGTGTACTGGATGAAGCGGGCGTCCGAAGCCTTGTTCCTGTTCTAATCTGTCGCCTTACCACTTAAAGATACAATGTACTATAAATTTTATTCTTCAATGTTGAATGAGAATCAACTAGCTCATCTGCTTCGTATTCATGAGTTTTCTTATAGCACACGGCCTTTCATCTTGAATTCTATAAGGATAGCGTGAGGCCTAATAACCATATAACTGAAATATAAGTTTCAGAACACCGGCACGAAAATATGGTAGTAACAAGCAAAAGGGGGTTTTTTAGTAGAGACCTATGACTTTCTTTGAATAGGTAAGAGGCGGACAAAAGGGCAATATTTCCACATTGTAAAGAAAAATTACGCAGGATGTTCGTCACACGTTCGTTGGCTGTCGTGCCGCGCGATGAGGAAAAATACGCAATTAAAGGAGTCGAACGACTGATGAAAACCCAAACTACAATATAACAAAAGCCAAATTACACTCGGACAGAACGTTAAGGCACATGACACACATAATACGCTAAAATAATTAGGGTTGCTATGAGTACGAGAAACACAGTTCGAAACAGCTCACAGTAGGTGGACAGGAGACGACAGGTTGCCGGAGTGAGCGGCGATGACGTGACGACGTCGGACACGCCTCGATGTTGCATGGTGAGGAGATTGTTTTTGATTAACCGGAGACGACCGCTCAGCAGTCAGCGTGCACCCGAGCCGCCGTGCACGCTGCAGGAATGGTCAGCACGCGAGCCACAGTGCTCGGCGCATATGCGGCCATTAGCGAGGCCACGAACGATGCGCCGCCGAACAGTTGATTAAGGAGACGCCTTGCCCGCGATCCGCAATGCTCTCGGCAAGTGGTAGCACAGCAGGCCAAGCCACGCTCCGAGTTGCAGTATTCGTGCTGGCGAACGCCTTGGCAAAGGGCGGGCGGCAGCTCCATAGACAGCCGCGTTCCTTGGAGCCTTGATTGTCGGCGTTCGACATGTCGGCCTGCTATCATCCGTCTTCCGCTGACTAGGCAAGTGTCTCACCACGAAGCATTTCGCCACGTGTTGGCCATAAGTGGCCCAATCGTGGCACGATGGATCTTCGAAATACCACTGGGCCACCGTTGATTTGGCGGGATCACTCAAATGCGTGGTCCACTCGCGATAGAACGCGTGCGGCTTCAGTCGGTCGACATGAACAGTTTCGCATCCGCGACGTCGTTGGTCCGTAGATGACTGAACAGGCTCAACGAAGTAGTTGACTGGGAACGTCTGTCGTAGAACCGGGTAAGGGCTGTCATACTTGAAGCTGAACTTTGTGGAAAGGCCGGGAGTATACGAGGGAATGCGGAGCCATACCAGCGTTCCAGGAGAATATGATGGCAAAAATAAGCCTGCGTCTCGACTATGTTTCTGGCTGGCCTGGTTTTGCGCGGTAAGTGAGCGTGCCATCTGACGACATTCTTCGGCATAGGTGACAGCTTCGGATAGAGTCGTGGATTGTGAAGCGTCGGGGCGATACAAAAGAATCGTGTCCATAAACGAGATGGTTCGCGACCATAAAGAAGAAAGAAAGGAGAGAATGCTTTGGTAGACTGAGTGGCGCTATTGTAGGCATACGTAACAAAGGGAAGGGTGCGGTGCCAGTCAGTGTGGTCAGCGGAAACGTATATAGCGAGCATGACGCCGACAGTGCGATTGAAGCGTTCAGTCATACCATTGGTTTGGGGATGATAGGCGCTCGAAGGTCCGTGGACAACGTTGCATTCGCGGAGCAGGGCTTCTACAGCCTCAGAGAGGAATAACGACCACGGTCACTCAGTAGCTCGCGAGGAGCATCTTCTCGAAGAACAAGGTTGCGAAGGATGAACAAGCTGACTTCACGTGCTGTGGCCGCCGGAAGCGCTGAATCGGCGTAGCGCGTGAGGTGGTCAACGGCGACGATAACCCAGCGGCTGCCATCTGGGGTGTACTTAGAGGGCCGTACAAGTCAATGCCGATACGGTCGAAAGGACGGGAGGGACAAGGCAATGGTTGAAATATTTGAAATAAAGTCGAGCAGGTTGTAACGGTGCAAATGCCGAGAGAAGCTAGCTCTCGGCATTTGCACCGTTAGTAGTACTGCATAATCTCAGACATTAACTAGCTCCTTCGAGAATATGCACTTAAAAAACCCACAGTGCATACAAAACTGTTTCACGATCTTTACGGAAAGTATCCATGGGAGTGTTAGTCCTTTATAGCTTAATAATAGGTTGGTTTCCGACTTTAAGGTTATGCTGTAAATTTGGAAGTACTAGTTTTGGAAAGGTAGTTCATAAACTGTGCTAGCAATCATTACACACTCACCTTGTAACTCCTGATGCAGTGAAAGAGGTGCCTTATATTTATAACACAGTGCTTTGCTTAAATTGATGAGTTTACGGAGTAGTTTGATGAACGAAGTTTAGCCAATGCATGTACTAACCATCATTTCCACGGAGGCTGAGCCACCCCGATAGCAGCTCATGTAGACTCTATCGCCAAATAGGAATTATTGTAGAAACTCGATGGTTTGGGCTTTCGGTCGATGTGTATCGACACCTGACGTCTTTCTTACAAAATATCGCGTCCGAGGTTGCTGAGCCCACAAGTAGGTGGTGGCAAGGGTACATAAGTTTGTGTCATCTCAGAAATTCGCCTAGATGGCGCTACAGCTCTGCGACACGAAACGGAAGGACGAACGGAAAGGAATGCATTGAGTACGTCATCGCCTATGAAGGGGGGGGGGGGCAGAAGATCGCACAGGGCCGACGAATGCTACGCATTAAAATGTTGCGGTGACTGAAGGAAAGATGCAGCGCATAAATAATTATAATGCTCCGAATACAAGCTGGGGACAGAATCATTTGCCTAATTGAAACGTATGTAAACACAAACTGGGCACAATGTCAAAAAAGCGAAAAAAGTGCCTAAAACACGCTCTAAAAGCACATGCAAGACTGAAGGCAATTGTTATTGCCGCCGGTCGGATAAAGCGCAAAATCGACACAACGCTAGTGGCTAGTACCTAGTACCTAGTACGCTCGTTCGAAAAAGTAATGAGTTGTAAAATGCGTTTGAAAAGGGTTTTCTTACAAATACGAATCATTTAATCTCAGCACAAACATATACTAGAGTGTTTCCAGGTGGCCAATGAACACACGGGTCATCTCTTTGGCAAAGACGACTTGCTTTATTTTGCAACTTTGCACATGTGTTAGCATGGGCCCCCTTCGTGTGGGTGCGCTCAGGTATTGCAATTATTCGCATTATTTTACGTGTTTGCCACAGGCCCTTGCCATAGGCCATGAAACCTCAATAGTGAGCCAATCATATACTTGTACAATGCTAAACAAGAGTCATTCTGTATAAAATAGCCTTAACAAGCCTTTAAGATTCGATTGAAAACACCACAAAATGATCAAGAAGTAAGGAACCAAAAAGTTCTTGTTTAACTAATCGTATTTATCGTACGCCTTCTCGTGAATGTAATTCGAAATAGAAAGCAATTTTACTGTTATTGCAATGCGTCCTCTTACAATAAGCAGACCATGCCTCTGTTGTTCAAAATTATTTGTGTCTCCATACACTGCCCACTTTTCTAATTGGATTGTAAGTGAAACCTCTCAAGTGGAAATACTTCCTGTCACAAGGACCGCACTTTGTTCTAAAATATTGGATGTCACTTCACTTATTTGCTCCTAAATAGAAATACCCCGCTGGATAAAAATAGTATATAACCGCCAGAGCTACTTACTCTTTTGTATCCCAACCTTTTATTGAGAATGAAGCCTTCACCATCAAATACTAGTGATTAAAGCATGTCCTATTCCAGAGATTCACTTAGATAGCAGAACCGAAAGAACAAACTGCTCTTGAGCGACAGACTATACTCATACAGGAAAGAGATTAACTGGGCTTTTTGGCTTGTGAGTACACAAGACAGCAGGGCTTTCCGTCGACGTTAGTCACCAAATGGCAGTCGTATTACTTTAAACTCAGTGGTTTTCTTCATTGTATATGAGAATATGTGAAACGGATTTCAATTTACTTTACGATAACATAGAAATTAAACTCCAAACAATATCATATTTTATAATTTCTTATAGTTTCCAATTCCCACTGATACGATGCAAATGGGAACCATATTGAATCGACTGTCCGTATGGGAGAAAACACTTCTGTCGGTCGAAGGGCATTCAGCCGATCATAAAGACTATACCTTACTTTTCCACTTTTGCGTTGAACCCCAAATACGAGTGTGTTGCTATGTTTCAAAGAAAGGTATCTTCAAGTGCTGTTCAAACCTGTTACCAGCCTGGGTGGCCCACTGCCTATGGCGTCACGCAACTAAACCCTAGGGAACGGTATCAAATTCACGTGGCGGCATCCACGTTTTATGTGCGTTACATGTAAAAGGCGCCCGTGTACCCATAATCGGGTACAGGCATCGTGCAAATGGCCAAATTATTCGTGAGTGTTTTACTGCGACGTCATTTGAGTTCCACTCGTGGTTTTGACACATAAAACTGCGAGCCTGTGCCAAAATACACTCTTGTACCCAGCGTTGATGCAAGCATCAGGTTAATGCCTTGACAGGCACAAAAAAGTCACAGACCTGCGCGGCACGCGCAGCACAATCACAGCGTATGCTGGTGGAGCGGCTCAAAGGTAGCTCCAATTTCGGCACTACGCACAGCAGGGTATTCGCGACAAAGCCTCTTCGCCTCGCTTTCCTGAGAACGATCTGAACTGCCTGCCCAGCGTCGACGGCGAGCTGCGGCTTGTAATGCTTTCTGCACAGCAGTCTGGGGAGCCCCATCAAGCCTGGTTATAGCCGCGCACGTATCTCTACGATTCGCTCCTTCAGCAGTGATTCGTAGCTTGCGAGGAGACGCCACAACGTGTACCGAAAAGGTATCCAGAATACGTGGTGCATATCTCACATCGCTTGACCCGTAGCACGGTGATGATGATGGTCATTGTAATGAAAAAGAAGAACTGAAAGCAAGCAGTAGAGGGGCGTTATCATCGATGTATAACGCGAACTCAGACCACGAGCTGCTGGCACCGAGACCGTCGTTCCCTTGGAGCTGCGTTGGTTTTTCGCCTGTCGCTTTCTGTTAATAAATCACCTTATCAGTCATAATTGTGTACTGTAATCTTCAAAACGGGCTGGTGACAAATAGCCACCCAGCCAGCTTGAGTGAACGAGGTCCAGTTACAACTTACATGCAACACATGTCGAGCACGCTGCATTTGTAGGCGGCATACCTAGATGGCGCCGCCATACTGGCGGAAGCTCGAGTCGTCTGCGCCTGCGCGCCTGCCTAGGGCGCGCTTAGAGGGCATTTTTCCGCTTCCTTATAGCAAGCGCTTGCGTGGCTCAGTGGCAAAGTATCCGACTTCCGCGCAGCGGGCCTGGGTTTGATCCCGGCTGGGACCGAGTACTTTTTTTCGCATTTCCGGTGATAGCGGTTACGATCACCTGCAGCGGCGGCGAATACCATGGCGAAGTGAAACGGCTATTCGAATGAGCCCATAACTGCTCACGCTGTAAAAAAATTACTGCGACGATGACAATACTTCCTAATGCAAATTTTTTGCGCAGCTCTATTCAGGTTTTCGTTTCACCATATACTGAGGCACCACAACTAACTCCGAACCGACGGGCACAGTCGCGACGCCCGGCGCTATGCTACGTTGGCCGGCCAAATAGTTGCCATTTCCCGGCAACTGCAGCTTACGTAACCGTAATCTTTACCAGGAAAAGCTTGCGGCGATGGCTAAAAGAGAAGGCGAGCTTTCTAGATCATTTTTTACAGTGTAAGCTGTTATGGGCACATTCCCATAGCAGTTTCGGTTCGCGATGGTGCCGCTGCCAACGGTGTATGCTGCCGTAACCGCTATCGCCGTAAATGCGAAAAAGGTACGCCACTCCCGCCGGCATCGAGCCCGCGCCCGCTCCGTGGGAACAAGACACTCGACCACTGAGCCACGCAAGCGCTTGCTAACGGGCAGCGAAAAAATGGCCTAAAACGCTCCCAAGCGCGCAGGCGCAGATGACCCGAGCCTCCTCCAGTATGGTGGCGCCATCTAGGTAAGGTGCCTGCGAACGTAGCGTGCGCAGGCGCAGATGACGAGATGCGATTCAGAAGAGGCGCGTAAACAATGCGATCCCGAGCTTCCCGTGCTGCCGAGCCTCCGCCAGTATTGTGGCGCCATCTAGTTAAGGTGCCTGCAAACGCAGCGTGCCCGACATCTAAGTAGCCGTAAGGCTTGATCGGGCTCAGCAGACTGCTGTGCAGAGAGCATTACACGCCGCAGCTCGCCGTCCACGCCGGGCGAACAGTTCAGATAGGTCTTGTCAGGAGGAGGTGAACAGACTGCCGCGAAGCCCCTGTTGTGCGTGGTGCCCAAATCGGAGCTACGCTTGAGCCGCCCCACCAGCTTACGCTGTGACTTTGCTGCGTGTGCAGTGCAGACCTCTGACTTTTTTCTTGCCCCCCTCCCCTTCGCTGGGGGCGCCGCTAGCGCGGAGGCGTACACGGCTCGCTCCTCTGGCGCCATTTCGTATTGGTCGTCGCAAGTCTTGCGCGGCACTACACTTTTCTTATCACACTGCGCTCCACGTTCGATTTTATATATCGCTTTCCTCGTTCACTCTGTTAAGCAGGAGACACACGGTACGATTCGGCCTCCGATCCGACGTGCGGCGCCGCATGCTCCGGCATGCGGTATACGACGATTCGGGGCAAACGGGACGGGCAACCGAAAGAGCGAGCGGCGCCTAAGCTCCGCCCAGATCTTGCGCCCCAGCTTGTACGCTCGGAAGACATCGTATCCTCGTCGAGAAACACAATATAAACAACTTTGCGCAATGCGGCTTCGCTTTACGAGAACAGTGCCACTAAAATTACGTCTTTGCGAGCGACAAAACACTTCGCAGCGGTGTGTTCTCCACTGACGGCTCGCCGATAGCCAGCGGTAGGGCCGGTAGGCCTAGCTCGGCGGACGCCTCGGCCGACGGCTCTTGCGAATCTATAGTCCGAGCTCGTCGAAGTGCGCTTATTTTTGCCAACACGATTAACATTGTACACGTAGGTTATCCGTAATTAAATACACTTGGATTACTCGACGTCGTCGATGCGAAGGGCAAGCGTGCAAGCTAAGCGAGTAGCCTCGCTCAGACAGTCGGTGTGTGCTGTCTACCTGCGAAATGCTGTCGCATCGCGGCTCCCGGCCGATCTCGCAAGTAGCTAAGTGCTAGTACTAGGAGCTGCTTTGCAGAACAGGCACAGGGTCGAGATAATTTCTCCGAACTGGTAACTATTTCCTGTCTGAAACGAATTGCAGCAATGCTGTTGCAGCCGGCAAAAAAAAAGAAAAAAAAAAAAAAAAAAACGAGGCGACGAGAAACCGGCCCGCCGGCACCGCCTCGCTGGAGGAAGCAGAGAACGTCACATGCCAGGCGCGCTGTCATTGGCTGCGGTCAAACGACGGTGCGGTTGTCGGAAGCGTCGGACGGTGAAAATCTGTCCAGTTTGTCGCACGCCGGGCATCCGATCCGGCGCTTCGGCACGGCAAAACGCCTCGGTTCCGGCGCGTCGGACGCCGGATCGGACACCGAATCGGACCGTGTGTCTCACGCTTTACTCCGAGGGAAAACGCCGTCCCCGGCATTTCCCGCAGGTCAGGCGCATAAGAGCTGCGCTTTAAACGAAAAGTAGAGCAAGCGCAATGCCATGATTCCCCAGGTTGCGCTTACGTCGTCAGAAGGCGCAAGAATGCAGTTTTGCTTGCGTTTGCGTATTCTTCGAAATATTCTCTCCGGCTCGAATATCAAGGCTCTATACTACACTTCACACCAAAGTTGCTCAAACGGCAGTGGAGCTCATATTATTAAATAAGATTGTGAAGGAGTTCTGTTATACTTGAATGATGTCACTAATGAACATATATTTTGAGCACGAGTCATCATGAATGGTCTTCAAAGAGCAAACGTCTTTGTGTGGGTCGCCGCCACTATAGGTATCCTTCGATTACCAAATGCTTCGACTTTTCATCTTCAAAGAAATTTAGCAATGCAAAAGACAACACAGACGACAAAAGGCGCACATGGAGAACTCTGTCTCTGTCGTCCGCGTCGTATCAAGCCGTTGAAATGTTCTTTGAAGATAAATCAGAACTACTCCAATATTCAATTATTTGTTGCTGTGTTTGTTCATTTGTACGGATACTCCCGTGCATGGAATAGAGATATTGTTTGTGGACTACGAGTTCTGGATAAAGACTGCCCCATTTATCAGGATCATAAATACAGCCTCTACAAAGGCAATCCATACGAGAATGAATCAATTCTGAAAGATGAACTCTGTCTCAATAAATGGATAAACGTATCCATTCGCGGCGCCGTCAGTTAAGTCGTTCTCTACGTCGCACCCAAGCGTGCGCGCCATTGGCAGCGCCGTAGTGACGTCGTACCTGCTGTGCCCGCAACGCCGCATCCTCGGCTAGCTGTTGTCGCATGCGTTCGATATCTCCAGTTAGCTCAGCGTCGTGGTTAGCAGCATTCGCACGCCATGGGCGCTTGTGTTCCACTTCGCGATTTCAACGTGGACGTTTCGCCGCAGCCGAAGCCTTAGTGCCGCTCGAGAAACTCCTGCCGAAGTGGGGCGTTGGCCTCGGCGAATGCGTTCCCGCCATTGCCACGTTGACGCTGCTCTGCCCGCAAAGCCGTCTTCTCGGCTCGCCGTTGTCGCATGCGTTCGATATCTCGAGTTAGCTCGACGTCGTGGTTAGCAGCATCCGTTGGCTATTGGCGCTTGCGTTCCACTAGAAACACAAACATGTAATCAATAATTGAGAAACTCTTCAATACAGCGTCGGGATTAACCCACAGGGCTAAGCAGCGGCGCCGCACGTTTCAGCTTCGCAGGTTAGCCATCTGTACGGAGTGTTCGGACGTAGTTTTTTTTTCTGTAGACGTAGTTGATTTGTTTTACTCAGTGCCTCTACAGGAAATGTGTGCCTTCGTTGGGAATTGCATTGACCGTAACGGCGCAGTAGATTTGTAATAAATCAACACCAAGCGGACAGCCAACGATAAACATGAATCTTGAACCATATGCTCACGTGTGCTAAATGAGGGGTGGAAGGTAACAAAAGGCTTCCTAAACCCACTACAGACCAACACAAAAGACCGTCACTCGATATAAGGGCACCGGACTGATGCCCGTATTCGTGAAGACCGGCATAGCGTGGCCGGTTTCTTTAAAGCACAGACCGCCAGCGCACTTTCATTCTGTAGAGCCATGCACAAGCATTGAAATCCCCTGTTCGAGCGTGAAGCGCGTTCAGAAGCTCACTCGTAAGAACGCGCGATGCCCTGCTACCATTACGTGCAAAGACATGGCAGTTATCCATGGAAATCAGCAAAGCAACACCTCTCCAGGGTAGTGCCTCTCGAGGTTGAAGGCATAGCACCAGTCCGCCGGCAGATGACGGGATCATTTCAATATTCACAAACAACATTCTTGTGACGTCTGAAGCATGGCCTCTGTCAACGTCTTTGCGAAGAGAAATAAGTATTCTGAGTGGCATCGATATCTGCTAGGATGTGGTCACCGGACGGATAACTGGTTATCTTTAAAATTAGCGTATACTGAGAACCTTTTTTGATGGGAAAGCATCAAATGGATCACTGAGCGAAAAAACCGGCATCCGGCGTCTGTAGCAGCGAAATGGCACCTAAATTCTCATTGGCAGCGACGCCACTTTACTGACTCGCGCTCGCTGGCTCGGACCTAGACGGAGCAGAGCGGTCGAAAGGGAACAGCTGCTGCTGCGGAATTGCGTGAGGGGAGAGGGCATCGTCGTGACGATTGTTACACTCGCTCTTGCTCTCGGAAGCTTGCGTTATACGGACGTTCTAACTGGGCCTCGGAAATGATAAATTAAAGCGTCCCAAGCGCCTCAACGTACTACGATACGATGTAACCATTATTAACACCTACCGTACGCCTAAAGCAGCGGCTTATCGCAAAGCTTGTACGAGCTTCCTCAAAAAAGCCGGCAAATCCCACGCCCTGTGGAAATCGATGTTATGCGAAGCAGTGCGCAGGGAGCCTGCTAAGTTAACAAAACGACCATGAGAGCGCCAAGACGTAGGCGGCTCTGTCATGACCTACATGACACGCAGGTCATGGCATTCATGTCATGAGTCCTAAGGAGTCCCCTTAGCTACACCTAAGAGACCTTAACCCATTAAAGACCAAGAAAAATCTACCCCTTACATTTTGCAGATTTCTCTTGTGAGGTGATATTTTCACACTGTAAATACACTCTGAAAGTTTCATGAGTGCCGCTTTATTCATTAAAAGGCCACGATAGTGTGCTTTATAAAGTACGCTGGGCCTTTGTGGGAGCCATACCTGATGTAGGTTACCAGATGGTAAATGCTATATTTTCGAGCTTCAAAAACGAAAGGCTTGCAGCAGCGAAGAGTCCAACGAATTTTGCGTAAGCCCTCGTAACCTTCTGGTAGCAAAATGAGGATTTTTGTGCGAAATATTCTTTGCTGGGAGGTGTTGTTACTATTCAAGTGTGTGGCATAATTTCACGGGGAATGACTTTGGTGTTACTTTCAGAGGGGCGCGCAATGAAAATATATTATTGACGCAGACCTACACGTGATATCTTACGATGAATGCAGGTTTTCAAGACTAAAGACTAAAACATTCACCGGACTGGTGGCATCTCCTCCAATAACAGTCGGTTCTTGCATTTCAGTCCTGTTATGTGATTTGGTTGGCAACAATTTGTTAGAATTTTCGAACCTTTCAAGAAATGGGATCTACGTCTGGTTCCTGAATGCAGGCTGCTCTACTTTTATTGCTTAACTCATCTCAATTGGCACAGGATCGTCTTCGTTGTTTTCTGTATCCTCCCGCCTATTTTCCAATTTGTAATAAAATCCTGCATCAAATACTGGCCGTTTTAAATAATGCTGATACCATATCTAAATGGCTTTTAATTCATCTAAATTTAATGCAACATGGCTCGCTGTTTTATTGACTGTGAAGATAAGAGCGGTGTCATCTTTCTCAGCAGCATTAAAAGAACCAGGAGGAATAATATCAATCTTGATGTAATCCTTAATATATTTTTGTGCGATGGTCTCTGAAGTGTTTCTAGTCAGAAAAATATATTCAAAAATAGTCAGCAAAAAATAATGGTAAAAAAGCCACCGTGTGTGCTTCGAGAACAAGCACACCCCTATAGCATACACATAGGCCCAGTGTACTTTACAAAGTGCACCTACATTTATTTTCTTGTGACGCTATAAATATGTATTTTATATGGAACGTCATGCATTCATCGTTTACGTCATTCTTTTGTAAAACTACCGCAGAAACCTCAGTTTCTTGAAGCATATTGAAACGATGTTGAGGAACACAGGTTAAGAAAACAACGATATTTAATAAGGGCTAACCTGTGCCCACGACTTAATGTCACTGCGGTTGTGAAAAATGCCCGGCAGTCGCGTTCTAAACCTGGCGTCCCACCGTCTTCTTCTTTCTTCTCGAGTCCTGCCTCGTGCGCGTGGCGCATGCGAGCCGGGTCCAACCGGTTGCTCGTGCCACGAGTATCGCTGCCTGTTGCTGCTGAACAACACCACGGAACGGCGTGCACATTGTCCAATACGAAGGGCGCGCAATTTGAATGTGGCCAAGTTGTCGCGGCGTTATCCCCCTCCTTAACGCATCGGCCCGATGCGTGAGAAAACGTAGTGGTTCCTGTGAGTTCTCGCGTTTTTTGTTTTTTTTTTCATCATCTCTCGTGGTAGGGTTTCATGCGGACGATATGTACAACTTCCGTGGGGTTGCGCCGTCTTGAGCTCTCGTGTCCAGCGGATTTCACTTCGTAAGTGACGTCGCTTATACGACGAAGTATTTCGTAAGGGCCGAAGTAACGGCAGAGAAGCTTTTCCGACAGTCCACGGCGTCGCACTGGGGTCCATACCCACACCTTGTCACCGGGCTGATAATGCGCTTCACTACGTCGCTGGTTGTACCGGCAGGAGTCTATGCGTTGTTGGCGGCATATTCGGTACCTTGCCATCTGTCGTGCCTCCTCGGCTCTTTGCAAGAAATCATCTAGGTCAGATGAGTTATTGCTTTCTTCGTCTAACGGCAACATAGCATCCAAAGTTGTGGTTACTGCTCGGCCGAAAACAAGTTCAAATGGGGCAACTCGTGTTGTTTCTTGAACTGCCGTATTATATGCGAAGGTGATGTACGGCAAAATTTCGTCCCACAGCCTATGTTCAACATCGACCTACATCGAAAGCATGTCAGCCAGTGTTCCGTTGAGGCGTTCAGTTAAACCGTTTGTCTGCGGGTGGTACGCCGTAGTTCTCCTGCGATCAGTATGTGTCATTTGCAACAAGCATTTCATTAGATCAGCAATAAAGGCTGTTCCACGATCGGTAATAACAACTGTGGGAGCGCCATGCCTGAGCACGATATTGTTGACAAAGAATTTTGCAACTTCGAGAGCCGTTGGACTGTACAGGGAATCAGTTTCTGCGTAACGGGTCAGATAGTCCGTGGCCACAACTATCCACTTTTTGCCTAAAGATGATGTTGGGAAGGGTCCAAGGAGGTCCATACCGACCTGTTGGAATGGGGCTTTTGTGGCTCTATTGGCTGGAGGAGGCCTGCCGGTTTTATGGACGGAGTCTTGCGCCTTTGACACTCGCGACAAGTCTTCACATAGTGCTGTACGGATGCTAATAACTTAGGCCAGTAGTACTTGAGACGAATCCTGGCGAATGTACGGCTCACGCCCATGTGTCCAGATGAAGGTTCATCGTGACATGCATGCAAAATTTCTTCTCGCATAGCTGTGGGTACGACAAGTAAAAACTTTGTCTCGCTGTTCTCGAAGTTTCTCTTGTAGAGGACACTTCCTCGCAGACAGAACGAGGATAGCCCTCTAGAGAAAACACGCGGGAGTTGAACGTCGAGTCCCTCCAGGCGCTGTATAAGTGGTAGCAATTCCGGGTCATCTCGTTGTTGTTGAGCGATTTGTGACGCGTCAACAATACCAAGGAACGGGAAATCCTCCTCTTCTGACACAGTTGTCTCGACTGGTGCGCGTGACAAACAGTCGGCATCGCTGTGTTTCCTCCCGGATCGGTATACGACAATAATATCGTACTCTTGCAGCCTAAGGCTCCATCTTGCTAGTCGTCCGGATGGATCCTTGAGATTCGCCAGCCAGCAAAGCGAATGGTGATCACTGACTGCTCTGAATGGTCTACCATAGAGGTAGGGTCGAAATTTACATATTGCCCAAATGACTGCAAGACACACTTTCTCGGTTGCCGAGTAGTTTGCCTCTGCTTTCGAGAGCTTACGGCTGGCATAAGCAATTACTTTCTCCTGGCCGTTCTTCCACTGCACTAGTATGGCACCGAGGCCGACGTTACTTGCGTCGGTATGAACTTCAGAGTCGGCTGTCTCATCAAAATGGGCAAGGATTGGAGAAGCTTGCAGGCGTTTCCTTAACTCGCCAAAGGCGTCTTGTTGTTCGCTTTTCCACGTGAAAGGTACATCTTCTCTTGTTAGTATTGTAAGGGGCTCAGCAATCTTTGAAAAGTTTTCCACAAATCTTCTGTAGTATGCGCATAAACCCAAAAAACGTCGCACTGACTTTTTGTCTTTGGGTTTCGGGAACCTCGCAACGGCTGCTGTCTTTTCCGGATCTGGCCGAACGCCTTCAGCACTGATGACGTGTCCGAGAAACCGAAGTTCATCGAAGCCGAATTGGCATTTTTCCGGCTTAATTGTCAAGTCTGCTGCGCGAATAGCTTCTAATACTAGTCGCAGTCGCTCTAGATGTTGGTCAAATGTTGCGGAAAATACAACCACATCATCCAAATACACTAAGCACGACTGCCATTTCAATCCAGCGAGCACAGTGTCCATCATTCGCTGGAACGTTGCAGGCGCGGAGCAGAGGCCGAATGGGAGCGCTTTAAATTCGTTGAGGCCATCGGGGGTTACGAATGCTGTCTTTTCACGGTCGCGCTCATCCACCTCTATTTGCCAATAACCACTCTTGAGATCCAGGGAGGAGAAAAACTTTGCACATCTGAGCCGATCTAAGGTATCGTCGATACGAGGAAGGGGGTATACATCCCGCTTAGTTACGCTGTTCAATTTACGATAGTCGACGCAGAATCGAAGTGTGTTATCTTTTTTCTTAACGAGCACTACGGGAGACGCCCATGGACTGCTGGAAGGCTGAATAACGTCATCTGAAAGCATCTCTTCTACTTGCTTCTTGATGATCTCCCTTTCTTTTGGTGAAACTCGATACGGGTGCTGGCATACCGGTCTTGTGGCGTCCTTTGTTATGATTCGGTGCTTTGCAACAGACGTGCGCCGTACCTTCAATGAAGTAGAGAAGCAGTCAGAAAAATCATTTATCAGGGCATGTATCTGTCTCTTTGGGCTTCCGGGAGTCTTGGGTTGACGGTAATTGATCTGTCGGTACTGCAGGTTCCTGGCAAAGCAGTTGACGGTGTCGTTAAGCTGCACAATTCGGTCGCTACACAGAACTCGTAGAAAAAGGCAATAGCTGTTCCTTGTGCGATGTGTTGGAATTCATTTCCAAAATTCGTAAGTGCGACATTTGCACGGCCATTGCTTAAGTGCACAAGACCCCGAGCCACGCAAATACCGTTGTTTAAAAAGAGCTCTACGTTTCCATCCGCTATGCCTTCACGGTCGCAAAATGTTTCATTCTCCACAAGAACCATTATACTGCAGCGTGGCGGCACAGTTACATCATCATCAACGACGCGGAGTGCAGCAAGACGTCGCTCCTCCGATTCTTCCACAGGTATAGCTTGTTTTGTCAAGAAAGACACACTGGACCGACGTAGGTTAATTATGGCGCCGTTAGCTTGTAGAAAATCCATTCCCAATATAAGTTCCCGTGAACATTCTGGCAGTACAATAAAGTCAGAAACATAGGTGAAGCCTTTTATCGTAAGTCTTGCGGTGCATCGGCCAAGGGGCGTAATAAGATGACCGCCTGCCGTGCGTATCTGCGGTCCAGTCCACTGCGTCACAACTTTTTTTAGGTTCTTCGCCATCTTGAAGCTTATTACTGAATTATCAGCGCCGGTGTCGACTAAGGCATTCAGCTCGCATCCGTCTATTATCAACCGCAAATCTGATGTAATCGTTTCGTTCCTGCATCTGTTTACTGTAATTATCTCATCATCGCACTGGAACCGTGTTGGATGATCTTCGAAACTCTGGTTATCAGCGGCCTCACCTACACAGGTCGCTTGCTTCAGTTTTCCTGGTGTGGGCTTGGTGAACGACGCCTAGGCAATCTTGGAGACGCGCGTGGGCTAGGCGATCGGTAGCGCATGGGCGACGGTGGCTGTGATTGATGCTGGCGAGGAGCAATAGGGCTTTGGCGCGTGGACAAGTATTCTTCTATCTCTGCTGGCCGTTCACCGTTTCGGGGGCATGGTGCACTTAAAGGAAAACCTCTTAATCCAGCTTGACGGTATGGGCAGAACCTATACAGGTGACCCGCTTCTCCACAGTGAAAACACAGAGGTCTGCGCTCGTGGTCACGCCAGACGTCGCTTTTCCGGGGCCTTTGTTCCACAAAACGAGGTGCACTAGGTGCTGGAGGTGGATAGGCAGCCGGTGGTTCCAACAGACGAGGTGCACTGCGTACTGTCGACGGGTAGGGAACGGAACGTGGCAACTGCTCCAGTACTGTGTACCGCGGGTTGCCTGAGTACGTCGGCGTACGTAGGGGTGCGCCGCATCGGCTGTGGCTCACGCTCTGGATCCCTTATGACCTGCCTCAGTTCGTCCCGGACAACGTCGACGATAGATAGTGCAGTTGGAGTCTGAGGTGTCTGCAACTTGTTGAGCTCTTCCTTGATCACTGACCGGATGAGCTCCCGCAGGGCTTCAAGGTCGTTCGGCATGCCTCCAGAGAAGACATGGGCAGGTGCACAGCTTGCATCCCGGTTGTATTGCCGAGCCCGCTGTTCCAGCGTCTTTTCGATGGTTGTTGCTTCGGTTCGGAACTCTGCGACCGTGCGCGGTGGGTTGCGGACGAGAACTGCGAAGAGTTCTTGCTTAACCCCCCGCATGAGATGGCGCAGCTTTTTATCTTCACTCATGGTGGGATCAGCACGCTTGAACAGGCGGGACATGTCCTCGATGTACATCGCCACGTTCTCGTTTGTGAGCTGGTTCCTAGCTTGAAGGGCAATTTCTGCCTTTTCTTTACGATCCGTGCTGGCGTATGTTGCTAGCAGTTGTCGTCGAAATTCCTCCCAAGAGGACAAAGAGGGTTCGTGGTTCTCATACCACGTTCTTGCGAAGTCCTCCAAAGCGAAATATACGTTTCGGAGCTTCTGTCTCTCATTCCATTCATTAAAGCTTGCCACTCTCTCGAACAGTTCCAACCAGTCTTCCACGTCTTCGAACGAGTCGCCATGGAATGTTGGCGGCTTACGAGGTTGGCTTACGACCAGCTGTGCCGGTGTTACCTGGCTAGTCATTGTGGCGGCGTCCGTTGTCCGAGTTTCCCTTGGCGTGAAGAGAAGAGGGCCGAATTCGGGCGAGTCACTTCGAAGACGGCGGCTGGTCTGCTGGTGCACAGGTGTCAGTTCCACGGGATGGACTTGCTGGTGGTCGGGGCTACACTGACTTTCGTTCGTGGGGCTTCGACTCATACCCCGCACCTCCACCAGAAATGTAACGATGTTGAGGAACACAGGTTAAGAAAACAACGATATTTAATAAGGGCGAACCTGTGCCCACGACTTAAAGTCACTGCGGTTGTGAAGAATGCCCGGCAGTCGCGCTCTAAACCTGGCGTCCCACCGTCTTCTTCTTTCTTCTCGAGTCCTGCCTCGTGCGCGTGGCGCACGCGAGCCGGGTCCAACCGGTTGCTCGTGCCACGAGTATCGCTGCCTGTTGCTGCTGAACAACACCACGGAACGGCGTGCACATTGTCCAATACGAGGGGCGCGCAATTTGAATGTGGCCAAGTTGTCGCGGCAATATGATATGCCTGATAAAAAATAAAGAAGGTGCATGAACGGCAGCACCGGCTATGAATTCAGCACTTCTCCAAGTTTGCGATGAATAAATCAAATACATCATGCAGCTGTCAAAAAAAAACTACAACGGGGTCGTCTTGGCAGCACTGTTCCTAGCAAAATGGCGTACTAAGCAACACAGTATATTTATTCTTTAATTCTTTACAAATGAAAATAGAATTGTACTACTTAAAGAACGGTGGTCCCTAATAGGTTAAGGTGAAAGCCTTAGTCATGATCATAACTATGACTTCCACCACCATCCTTAAGCGTTTCCATCACTTTGTACTGACGTCCGGACCCATTTTAGTGATTTAGAGATCTTTTTTGCTGAGTAATTGTCTTTTTTGCTCAGTCATGGTCATGAATATGACTTAGAGCGACAATATTAGCCTTTTCCTTCACCTAGTGGCCCATCCGAACCCATTCTATTGGTTTTTGAGTGTTAATGTTTTTTTGTTGAGTCATTGTCATTTTTGCTGAGGCATGCTCATTACTATGGTTTCTACCATCATCATTGAGTGTTTCCTTCACTGAGTGCCCACGTCCAAACCGATTCCAGTGGTTTTTGAGTGTTAACCTTTTTCGCTGGGTCATTGTCATGACCTACATAACACGCATCTCATGACATTTATGTCATAACCTATCACTTATGTTCGCCATACACTCCTGTCTTACTATGCAAAATTTGGTGCCTACCAAGTTAACGAAACGACCATGGGAGCACCAAAGCGTAGGCGGTTGTTTCATGACCTACATGACACGCATGTGATGACATTCCTGTCATGAAATATCATTTATGTTCGTGATGCACTCTTGTCATAGTATGCCAATTTTGGTACATACCAAGTGAACGAAACGACCATGAGAGCACAAAGTCGTTGGCGGCTAGATAGATAGACAGATACTGTCAAAGTAGCAAACATTCGCCAACAAATGCTTCGCATTTAAAACTTAGCAAAAAAGACTTGCTATAGGTTGGCGACTCCAACTGCCACCAAGAGGCGTGGGGCTACAATCACAGTACGCTACAGGGAAGGCAGCTCCTACAAACCGCAAATGATGCCCACCTAACGCTATTGAATGAGATAGAAACTCCCACTCGTATTGCCAATTCATTGGAAAAATTAACAAACACAGACCTGACTTGGGGCCGGACAGCTAAGCAAGCGGAGTGGAAAAACACTGGGGAAATGTTGGGTAGTGCCCACAGTGTCATAGAGATAGTAATTCCCACATCAAAGAAGCAACGCACGACTAAACAAAATCGCACTATAGCCACAAATATCACAGATTGGGATGCTTTCAGGAGTCTTCTCCATGGAAAGCACACTGACAACCTTGAGGAATGGGCGAAAACAATGCGCACCGCACACAAGGGCACAACGAAGACAGTACAAAGAACTGAGGACCACCCGCAATTAAACAAACACCTACATATCTATGGGACAATAGGCACAAGCTTCTCAGCAAACGGAGAAAGAACAAGTTGAACAAGCACCTACAAGCCCGTATAGATAGCATTATCAAAGAGGCGCAAGAATAGGCCGACAAACTCGCAACAGAGAACAGGATGCATATATGCGAGCAAGCCGTAAACAACATGCACACAAGCCGAGCCTGGTCGCTTTTCGGGCGCTTCTTGGGCAACCCAGGAGAAAGAACAACCTGGAAGCAATCGAACTGAGGGAGGAAATAGGAGCGTACGATCTGGCGGAACTAATAGCCAACCATTTCTTCCCCTCAGCAACGTTAAAGAAAGATCAGCGACAACTACCATCCATAATAGATTGCCGCGAGGTACCTGCAGACCAGGAATTAACAATGGGAGAGTTTAAAGCAGCCATCAATGTAAGCAAAGGGCATACGGCACCTGGACCGGACGGCATCACAAACAAGATGCTACGCAATATGCCAGACACACAACTGGAACAGCTCCTGCGTATCATCAACCAAGCTTGGGAAAGCGGTGACATACCCGACACCTGGAAAACAGCTAAGGTGATCTCGATAGCAAAGCCCAGTAAGACCCCAAACGCCATTAGCCACCTGCGACCCATTTCTTTAACATCATGTATGGGAAAGATTATAGAACGAATGGCCCTTTCACGACTTCTAGGGTAGCAGGAATGTTGCACTTCGGTCTATCCTCGAGTCATTGGATTTAGAAAGCACATGAGCACGCAGGATGCAATTCTTGCCATACAAGAAGTATATAGAGCACAGAGCAGCAGCCAGTTGAGGACCATAGTGCGGCTGGATATCAAACCAGCTTTTGATAACGTTACCCATCAGGTGGTGCTCGAAGGTCTGCAAGCCATGCAACCAGGTCGAAAACATTACAACTACGTAAAAGGGTTTCCTACAAACCGCATAGTTACCGGGAACGTAAACGAAGACGAGTAGGAAAAAAAGATACCTGAGAAGAAGTGTACCCCAAGGGTCGATTCTCTCACCCACACTATTCTTGCTAGCACTAAGCAAGCTGCCAACTCTTTGAGGCGTGTAGAAGACCTTCATGTTACAATATATGTGGAAGATATTGTAACGAGCATACAAGAGGCAGTTGAAAAGAAGAGGAGGACGAAGTGCTTCTAGGCCTGGTTGCGCGCTCACCATCATCCATCTCCTGTAAAGAAAGTCATTTCTGCCCAACTCTCCGTAACAGTTGTGGTGGAGGTGCTGGGTAATCGACACCCGAAGACGGAGGTTATACCGCAAGTTCTTCGTCGAAGCCGCCGCCTTGCTGGACTTCCACCGAACCCAGCGGAGTTGGAGATGTCCCGCGACGCGGAAGAGCAACGGCCTGTCCCAGCCTCTGCCAGTTCTGCCCAGCAACTACGAGATGCACGTCCCTTCGCCGGAAAACCGGGCGAAGACGTCGATGAATGGCTCATCCATTACAAACGGGTGAGCGCCTACAACAAGTGGAATAGCACTTCCCAGCTTTCCAACGTTGTGTTCTTTCTTACGGATACCGCGTTGGTGTGGTTTGACAACAACGAGGAGACATTCACAACATGGGAAAGATTTGTTTCGCAAATCAAAGAGCGCTTCGGTGACTCCGTGACGAAAAAGAAAAGGGCAGAGCAGACGCTTTCACAACGCGCGCAAGTACCGGGCGAAACATGCATGACCTACATTGAGGAAGTGCTGAAACTCTGCAGGATGGTGGACTCTGGCATGTCCGAGGAAGACGAAGTCGGGCACATCCTAAAAGGAATCGCCGAGGACGTTTATAGCTTTCTGATTGCTAAAGACAACCTGGCCTCTGTCGCCGACGTCATCCGGCACTGCCGCACGTTCGAGCAGCTTAAGACGAGGCGCGTTACGCCGAAGTTTGGCAGATTAGCCTACGTTACGACCGTTGCAAGCATAGATAACGACCAGTCGCTCGATCTTGCTTCAACGATCCGTCAAATAGTTCGAGAAGAGCTCAGCCTACACTCACAAGTGACTCACCGCGATACTTATCACCCATGCTCGTCCCCAGCTGTTGAGACAACCGTTTCATCCTTCTCCGAGTATCCAGCGGAATATAGACTCCCGCCTCGACAGCCACCACTTGTTTACGAAAGCGGCGCTCCCTCTGACGCTCGATCACGATGGGCAGAGCCACGGTATTATCGCCAAGGCCCCGTGACTTATGATGCCGGGACGCGACCAGAGCAACGTCGACCCTACTACCAGGACCCCAATTACGACCGATACAACCGATCCCAGCGAACACCGGAGGCGAGTTACCCAAGAGAGAACGAACTCGCTTACCGCCCACAGAGAGCAAGCATTGGTTTTGAAGAGTATACAGTGAACCGTGACCCTCCCGTGTGCTACAGCTGCGGTTCCACGGGACACATAGCTCGTTACTGTCGCCAACACCGTCAGCCACGAAGGACACCGCCGATGTTTTCGCCACCTGGAACCCGTACTTCGCACGACCCATGGACCAGTTCACTTACCACGGACCGTTTCTCGCGCGAGATCAGACGCAGCGATTCGCCAGCGTCTGACCGCAGCCTGACACCACCAATTAACCGTCCTCGTCGTTCTCCGTCCCCTCGGCGCCGTGCATCTTCGCCCCCGCCGGGAATCTAGCCTCCGCGGCCGATGGAGGTGAGGTCGCCGGACGGTCTTTGGATGAAATACCTCTGCCTGCTGTGATGATCAAAAACAAAGTGAATGTGCTAGTTAACGGATTGCCGACCACTGCTTTAGTTGATACTGGTGCGAATGTGTCTGTCATGAGCCTCGCTTTCAAGAACCGCCTAGGCCACAAAGTTATGTTTTCATGGGACGATGCCGTTACCTTTCGTGGAGTGGGCGGAGAGTGGCTCCACCCCCTCGGTGTTTGCGCTGTAAGTGTTACGTTGGCTGGGAAAGTGTTTGTGTCGGAGTTTTTAGTCCTTGCCCGCTGTTCGCACGATGTGATTCTCGGCATGGATTTCCTTCAACACTGCGGCGCTTCTGTGGACTGTGGAAATGGTGAAATCCATGTGAACGAGGTGCTTTTACCCGCACTTTCTGAACAAAGCTCGTGTGACGAAGAAAGGAATACACTCAGTGTGCTTGATGCAGTGCTTGCCCCCTCATGGTGCCTAACGCCCGTTCGTGTTTGTGCAACTACTGTTGACGCTCCTTGCGTTGACCTCGTGATTAGGCCCATCAGCATTAACTGTGATAAAAAATGTATACTCGTGCCTTGCTCTGTCGTGTGCTTGACGAGAGGAGTCGCAACGTTGTGGGCGCTGAATTGTTCCGCCACGCCAGTAGTTCTGCCTCGCGGCATGAAAATTGCCCTTTTCGATGAAGCTTCATGCAGCTCAATAGCAGTACTCACAGCAGAGCCCGCTCCTGCTTACTCTCCATGCGATTATCGCCCTTCTGAAGAGCTGATTCTCGGTATGATCAGCAAGGCTCTCTGCACACCTGAGCGTCAAGCACTGGTACAAGTCCTATCTCGACATGTTGCTGCATTTGATTTTACCCACGGAGATAAGCCACTTGATTTACCATCATCACGAGCTCGCCACAGAATAGATACCGGCTCAGCACACCCCATTCGCCAGAAGCCCTACCGCGTGTCATCCTCAGAGCGCAAGGTTATCGCAGAACAAGTTAAGGAAATGATGAAAAAAGGTGTTGTTCAAGAGTCGTCCAGCCCATGGGCAGCTCCAGTAATCCTCGTCCGGAAGAAAGATGGTTCCTGGAGATTCTGCGTAGATTACAGACGTCTAAACGCTGTGACGAAGAAGGATGTCTACCCACTACCGCGAATCGACGACGTCATCGATTGCTTACACGCTGCTTCTTATTTTTCGACGCTTGATCTACGATCGGGGTATTGGCAAATACCTATGGAATCTAAAGACAAGGAAAAGACCGCATTCGTGACCCCAGATGGCTTATTCGAATTTAATGTTATGCCCTTTGGCCTCTGTAATGCTCCCGCCACCTTTGAAAGATTCATGGATACAATATTACGTGGCCTAAAGTGGGAGATATGCATGTGTTACTTGGATGATGTTGTAATCTTCGGCCGCACGTTGGAAGAACATAACGCCCGCCTGAGTCTCGTTCTGAGTTGCATCGAGAAAGCTGGACTCGTTTTAAACTCAAAAAAGTGTCGGTTTGGCGAGCGTCAAACATTGGTTCTGGGACATCTAGGCGACAAGGATGGCGTCAGACCCGATCCCCGTAAGATTGAAGCAGTCAGCTCTTTCAAACCACCACAGACAGCACGAGAACTTCGCTCCTTCATTGGTCTATGTTCCTATTTTCGTCGTTTTGTACCCCGATTTGCCGATATTGTTCACCCGTTGACATCTATTCTGCGACAGGATGTATCCTTCACATGGACACCGGAGTGTGACGCATCATTCTCGCAACTGAAATTTATACTAACGTCAGCACCCCTCTTGCGTCACTTCGACCCATCTTGCCCGACTGAAGTCCACACCGATGCTAGTGGAATCGGAATAGGAGCGGTACTTGTACAACGTCACAACAACGCCGAACATGTCGTTGCATATGCCAGCCGTTGTCTGAGCAAGTCCGAGCGCAATTATACGGTTACGGAGCAGGAATGCCTGGCAGCTGTTTTCGCCGTGCAGAAATTTCGATGTTATCTTTACGGAAGACCATTTAAGATAGTCACCGATCATCACTCTTTATGCTGGCTGGTTGGCTTGCGTGATCCATCAGGTCGACTCGCGCGCTGTGCGCTGCGCCTACAGGAATATGACTTCGTGGTGTCATACAAGAGCGGACGTCGTCATGCCGACGCAGACTGCCTTTCTCGCATTCCTCTTGCGACTTCCGACTGCGAAGCTGAGAATTTTGATGACTATCTCGCTGCCATTACTCGTACGTTCCCCGACGCGGCAGACTTTCAGAGAGAGCAACGCAATGATCTCAACCTGGATCCGCTGTTTGCCGCCGCTCGTACTGCTCAAGGCAGCGGTCGCTTCACCATTCGTGATGAGTTGCTGTATAAGAACAATTACTCCGGGAATGGAGCACGTTTTCTTCTAGTTGTTCCCGAGAGCCTCCGCGCCGACGTCTTACGCGCCATGCATGACGATGCGATATCTGGTCATTTTGGTGTCGTGCGAACGCTACACCGCACGCAAGAGCGCTTTTATTGGCCCAACATGTACCAGACAACCAAACACTATGTCGCTAGTTGTGAAACGTGTCAACGTCACAAGCGACCAACTACCGCTGTACCAGGTCCCCTGCAGCCATTGACACCGCCCAGTACACCTTTCGAGCAAGTAGGCATTGACCTTATGGGTCCTTTCCGTTATCTAACAATAAGAACCGTTGGATAATCGTTTGCGTGGACCATCTCACACGGTACGCAGAAACTGCAGCCATACCCTCTTCCACCGCTGCATGTGTGGCGCTTTTCCTGCTGCGTTCCGTAGTTCTTCGTCATGGTCCGCCGCGTGTTATCATCAGTGACCGTGGTCGCCAGTTCACTGCGGACGCCGTTGAAGAGCTACTTCGTCTGTGCACTTCTGAGTTCCGTCACTCCACACCGTATCATCCACAGACCAATGGCCTCGTTGAAAGGACGAACCGAACACTGACCAACATGCTTGCCATGTATGTTTCCTCCAACCATAAGAACTGGGACGACGTGCTGCCCTTCATAACCTACGCATACAACACGGCGAAACATGAAACCACGAACTACAGCCCATTTTATCTCCTCTATGCAAGGCTACCGCGCAGCCCTCTCGATACTTTCTTAAACTTTATTCTGCACGACGACGATTCTGTGTCAAAGACTGTGTGCCTCGCTGAAGAAGCCCGCCGAATAGCCCGCCTTCGTACTTTGGCCTCGCAACACCGTTCAAAGGACCGTTACGACGAGCGTCACGGGCCTGTTTCGTTCGCCAAAGGCGACTTGGTGCTTCTTTGGACACCACAACGCAAGCGGGCCTTGTGTCAAAAGTTCCTGTCCCACTATTCTGGCCCATACGTTGTCCTGGAACGTTTGAGTGAACTTTGTTATGTGGTAGCTCGCCTCCTGGACAATGGCCGGCGATCAAGTAGAACGCAAGTGACTCATGTTGCTCGCCTGAAACGTTTTTACCCTACTGATGCCTCCTAACTCGCCCTACGGGCTTCGTCTGCTTGTGGGGGAATGTAACGAGCATACAAGAGGCAGTTGAAAAGAAGAGGAGGACGAAGTGCTTCTAGGCCTGGTTGCGCGCTCACCATCATCCATCTCCTGTAAATAAAGTCATTTCTGCCCAACTCTCCGTAACAATATGATGCTCTGGGCCAGCAGAAAATCTCCAGCTGGAATTCAAGAGAAACTACAATCAGGTAATAATATCAAGGCGCTATACCTCCAAGAACGGGGCCGCGCCCTGTCCACAGCCCAGTGTGAGCACATAGTGTTAACCTACCAAAGGGACCAGCAGGCAGAAGAAGAACGAAAACTAATAACATTAGAAGTGAAACAAGATGTTATCCCGAGAAAAACCCATATCAAGGTCCTGCGCTTTTGACTACAGCACAAAAATGCTAAGGCGGACGTTTGGGTACGACAAATAATTCAGCAGCTGCATGAAGTCAAGAGGCTATTTACAAAAAAAACACGAAGGGTGAGCGGTATCAAAGAGCACCAACTCATAACGCTCACCATGGCCCGGGCTATACCACGAATCATGTACCAATATCCATACGTACAAGTCACCAAAACACAAAAGGACAAACTTGCAAGCATGCTTCGGCAGCTAACGAGAGTTAAACTAGGCACCCCTGCATACTCTCGACCCAACCAAGTGGATGACACGCCCGTTTTACTTAAACATGACGAGCTGTACCAACTCCCACCGTGGTTGCTCAGTGGCTATGGTGTCGGGCTGCTGAGCACGAGGTCGCGGGATTGAATCCCGGCCACGGCGGCCTCATTTCGATGGGGGCGACATGCGAAAAACACCCGTGTACATAGATTTAGGCGCACGCTAAAGAACCCTAGGTGGTCGAAATTTCCGGAGTCCCCCACTACGGCGTGCCTCATAACCATTACGTCGTTTTGGCACGTAAAACCCCACATTTTTTTAACAACTCCACCAAGAAGCACAATTTAGTCGCCTGAAACTATCTAGACAGGGGCGGCTATTTTAGCGCGATCCAGGCTATACGATATCCCACTAGGCTCTGGCACAGAACAACACCCCCGTGGAACACGCTAGGCCGTGTTACGGTTGACCCAATACCTTGAAATATGGGGGCATACACACAACCGGAAAGATGACAAAACCGAGCGCAACCCCTCAGGAACGACACCGAAGGCTGCATCCTATACACGGACGCCTCTCCACCTAATAAAGGCTTCTGCACGGGGGTAGCAACCGACACAGCACCTATGTTCCACGACAACATCAAGCGGATCTTACAGCTGTCGTGAAGGCCGCCACGATGCCACGTCCACACGAACGAAATTTGCTCATTCGAACAGATAGTCAGGCTGCATACAGGGCACTCGCAGTCAGAAACATTCCCGCGGCACTACACTCACATTAACAGTGCACCTCAACGCACACCCTAACAATAAAGTAGGTATTCAGTGCAATCCGATTCATACTGGGATCAGAGGGAACTAAGTGGCACATGCCACATTCCGCGCAATCTCCCGGGCCCTCCCCTGCGGTGGCCGGATCCACTGAGTCTTAATGAGCAATAGGCCTTCGCGCGGGCCAAAAGGCGCTAAAAACTGGACGGATTACGAAACAATTGCATGATATGTCCGCAAGTGGACACACAAATGAAGCGAAGAGAGGCGGTACTATGGAAGCATGCGCCGACGCACTTTCTCTGGTCCCTACACTTCCAACACTACATAGACAGTTTTCCTAGCTGACCTTCCTGCATGGCATGTGGCGGCTTCCCGGATAATGCGCACATTCTCTGGGATTGTCGATTGGGACATTCTGTGGAATAGCCTTCCTGCTTTTCAGGCGAGCCTTGCTACACTCTTACCCACCCGTAGACCTGCGACACTAGAGGAGTGGCTGGCGGACTCCTCCCGCACTACGTGCAAACTATATTGAGTTGATCACGACACTCGGCTTGGCAGACAACTAGAAAAAAGCGGGCGAACCCACACCGGGGTTCTTGAATAAAGTTTATTCTCTCTCTCTCTCTCAACTCATCCTCTTGACCGCGAGGAGTTCATAACTCGAAAGACCGCGCACCGGCGTTCAATTGGACATTAATGCCTTCGCAGTCTCAACTCATGTGAAGTGCCTAAATATCTTCCGAATATTTGGATGAACGGTCTCAGCAAGGCTCCAAGACATCTCCCAAGGTTCAAACACAGAAGCACAGCACTCTTTTCGGGTACTGCAAAGTCTCCGACTGCCGATTTGCCACTGAACGTGGATACATTTTTTATATGGCACCTGGATTCAATCGGTGCGAAATACATGACTGCATTGCAAATTACTTGTAAGCCATCTGCTGAAGAGCGCTAGTTATTTATTTAATTTGTTGCTCGGAAAGCTTAGAATCGGCGTCTTCCTTCATCCTGATTTCGTCGAAAGCAACGGCTACAAAGAGGGGGTAAGGAAACGGTTGGTGGTATGTTGTCGATGGTCCTTGCTTGACGAACGAAGCACAGTGGTATAATTGGCCGTCAGCGGTGGGTGACTATCGCGGGTAGGGCACAGAACGCGTAAACGCAGTATTCATCCTGGTCTGCGCGCACCATTGTCTATTGTGGTCATCGTGGGGACCTCTGTGTAAGACCATGGCGAATTGGCCGAAGTCGAAAACCTTTTCTGAGCAAACGTTTGCTCGCTAAATGTAAGCGAACGTAAAGTGCCTCGTTCACGGGTTTCGTTGACGAATGGCTCGCAGTAATTACGCCATTAGTTTTTTCCAGAGATCGTACACTGTTTGTCCTTGGTCTTTTGCTATGACTAGTCTTCAAGTGCGCGCAAGAATTATGCAGGCAGCCACCCTAACTTGTTCGTACCTCCCCAAAAAAGGTCTTATTACATCCATCGAAAAATGCGCGTTAATCGCATTTATGCGCAAACCGGTGACACCATACCCTGTTTCTCTCAATGGCTAGGTTAACAAATGCCAGAAGCCTATGGCTTCTTAGCTGTGATTAGTGACAGGGAGCCTTCATGGAGCCCGCGCTGCATCTACCTGAAGCGGAGAATAATTTCACGTGCACATACCATGAAGTTCACCTGCAGAAAAACCTGGGGAATGTCGGTACGGTTCACGCTGCAGCTGTATACAGAACACTGTTTCTGGGCTTGTTATGGTACAGACGAATGAATGCAAAACGGATATTCGCACCCTCCGAAGTTCGCAAGGCCAGGCTCTATGGACATGTCTTGGACTACCACGATGCGCCTCGACTCATGCAACAATCATGATTGCTAGATATTACTTCGTTCCATCATGCATCACGGTTGACAACCTCTGAGCACACATTCGACGACTGCGTTGCGTACCCAGTCACTAAGACTTAGAGATTGACTCCAGCCAAATAAGGAAATTTACTAGCCCGACGTTTCGGAACCAATTCGGCTCCTTCTTCAGGGGGTATTTTTCGGAGGTGGCCGTGTGCCGCTTTTTAAGAGGTCCATCATAAGAAAGGAGAGGAAGGGGGAGAGAGCGTAAGGTGGGGAGACACTTGACAGAGCACCTGTTCTAGACAGACAAAATATACGGTGGGGGTGGGGGGGGCTTCGGCGTCGCTGGTCGGCTGGGTTGACCGATGCTGGGCGCCCTTTAGTCGCGGGAATGCGTAGACGAGTGACAGGGGGGGGGGGGGGACGAGTTGTTTTGGTGTTGCTGACCTAGAGCCTTCCTTTCTTCCCTTCGTCGCGTCTGCAAGGCCATGAACATACAAAGAATGAAGAATGCCCTTCAGGCGGTTTATATTACCTGCCGTGTTCTGAATGTGCCACGACTCCAGTAGCAGCCTTTTTCGCCAGTTTGTCTCTGTTTGAAGGATTTGGGTTTCTTGGAAAGAGATCTTATGGTCGGCGTCTTCTGAATGTTCGGCGACGGCGCTGCGTATTCCGTTGAATGTTCTTACGTCATTTTCATGTTGTCTGAGTCTTTCTTTTAGATTTTTGGTTTCCCCGATGTACGACGCCGGACAGTCGGCACAGCTGATTTTATAGACGACGCCTTCAGCTTTTTCTTTTGGTGGATGGTCTTTTGGTTTAGGAATGAGGATATTCAAAGTGTTCATCGGTTTATGCGCGGCTTTGAGGCCTTATTTTTTGAATATTCGGCTGAGAGCTTCGCTGGTACCTTTGACGTATGCGAAGGGGTTGCGCTCCGGGAGATTGCGCGGAATGTGGCATGTGCCACTTAGTTCCCTCTGATCCCAGTGTGAATCGGAATCCATAATCTTTCCCGTACATGATGTTAAAGAAATGGGTCGCAGGTGGCTAATGGCGTTTGGGGTCTTACTGGGCTTTGCTATCGGGATCACCTTAGCCGTTTTCCAGGTGTCCGGTATGTCACCGCTTTCCCAAGCTTGGTTGATGATACGCAGGAGCTGTTCCAGTTGTATGCGTGGCATATTTCGTAGCATCTTGCTTGTGATGCCATCCGGTCCAGGTGCCGTGTGCCCTTTGCTTTCATTGATGGCTGCTTTAAACTCTCCCATTGTTAATTGCTGGTCTGCAGGTACCTCGAGGCCGTCTAGTATGGATGGTAGTTGTCGCTGATCTTTCTTTAAGGTTGCTGAGGTGAAGAGGTTGGTGAGTTGGCTGTTGGTTCCGCCAGATCGTACGCTCCGATTTCCTCCCTCAGTTCGATTGCTTCCAGGGGGTTCTATCTCCTGGGTTGCCCAAGAAGCGCCCGAAAAGCGACCAGGCTCGGCTTGTGTGCATGTTGTTTCCTGCTTGTTCGCATATCTGCATCCAGTTCTCTGTTGCGAGTTTGTCGGACTTTTCTTGCGCCTCTTTGGTAATGCTATCTATACGGGCTTGTAGGTGCTTGTTCAACTTGTTCTTTCTCCGTTTGCTGAGAAGCTTGTGCCTATTGTCCCATAGATATGTAGGTGTTTGTTTAGGTGCGGGTGGTCCTCAGTTCTTTGTACTGTCTTCGTTGTGCCCTTGTGTGCGGTGCGCATTGTTTTCGCCCATTCCTGAAGGTTGTCAGTGTGCTCTCCTTGGAGAAGACTCCTGAAAGCATCCCAATCTGTGATAGTTGTGGCTGTAGTGCGATTTTGTTTAGTAGTTCGTTGCTTCTTTGGTGTGGGAATGACCCTCTCTAAGACACGGTGGGCACTACCCAACATTTCCCCAGTGTTTTTCCATTCCGCTTCCTTAGCTGTCCGGCCCCTAGTCAGATCTGGGTTCGTATATCTTCCCAATAAGTGGGCAATACGAGTGGGAGTTTCTATCTGATTGAGTAGCGTTAGGTGGGCATCATTTGCGGTTTGTAGGAGCTGCCTTCCATGTAGCGTACTGTGATTGTAGCCCCACGCCTCTTGGTTGCGGTTGGAGTCGCCTACCTATAGCAAGTCCTTTTTTGCTAAGTTTTAAATGCGAATCTTTTGTTGGCGAATGTTTGCTACTTTGACAGTATCTCTCTATCTATCTAGCCGCCTACGACTTTGTGCTCTCATGGTCATTTCGTTCACCTGCTATGTACCAAAATTGGCATACTATGACAAGAGTACATCACGAACATAAGTGATAGGTTAAGACAGAAATGTCATAACATGCGTGTCATGTAGGTCATGACAATGACCCAGCGAAAACGATTAACACGCAAAAACCACTGGAATCGGTTCGGACGTGGGCACTATGTGAAGGAAACACTAAAGTATGCTGGTAGAAGTAATGGTCATGAGCATGACACAGCAAAAATGACAATGACTCAGCGAATAAAGATTGACACTCAAAAACCAATAGAATGGGTTCGGCAGGGGTACTAGGTGAAGGAAAAGGCTAATATTGTTGCTCGAAGTCGTAGTCATGACCGTGACGGAGCAAAAATGACAATTACTCAGCAAAAACGATATCTAAATTACTAAAATGGGTCCGGACGTCAGTACAACGTGAAGGAAACGCTTAAGGATGGTGGTAGAAGTCATAGTCATGATCAAGACTAAGGCTTTCACCTTAACCTATTAGGGACCACCGTTCTTTAAAAACTACAGTACCATATCCATTGTAAAGAATTAAAGAATAAATATACTGTGTTCCTTAGTACGCCATTTTGCTAGGAGTTTTTTTTTTTGACAGCCGCATGATGTATTTGATTTATTCATCGCAAAGTTGGAGAAGTGCTGAACATAGCCGGTGCTGCCGTTCATGCACCTTCTTTATTTTTTATCAGGCATATCATATGCTTCACGAAACTGTGGTTTGTGTGGAAGTTTTAGAAAAGATTGACGTAAACGATGAATGCATGACGTTCCATATACAATACATATTTATAGCGTCGTAAGAAAAATAAATGTAGGTGCACTTTGTAAAGTACACTGCGCCTATGTGTGTGCTTGTTCTCGAAGCATACACTGTGGCTTTTTTACCATTATCCTTGCTATTTTTGAATATATTTTGCTGAGTAGAAACACTTCAGAGACCACCACACAAAAATATATTAAGGATTACATCAAGATTGCTATTATTCCTCTTGGTTCCTTTCTTGCTGCTGAGAAAAATGACAATGCTCTTTTCTTCACCATCAATAAAACAGCGAGCAATGTTGCATTAAATTTAGATGAATTAAAAGCCATTTCGATATGGTATGAACATTATTTAATGCGGAAGATAATTTATGAAGGATTTTATTACAAATTGGAAAATAGGTGGGAGGATACAGAAAACAACGCAGACGATCTATATTCCTGTGGCATTTGAGATGAGTTAAGCAATAAAAGTAGAGCAGCCCGCATTGAGTAACCATACGTAGATCCCATCTCTTGAAAGGTTCGAAAATTATAACAAAAATGTTGCCGACCAAATCACATAACAGGACTGAAATGCAAGAACCGACTGTTATTGGAGGAGATGCCACCAGTCCGTTGAATGTTTTAGTCTTTAGTCTTGAAAACCTGCATTCATCGTAAGATAACACGCGTAGGTCTGCGTCAATAACATTGTTACGGAGAGATGCGTTTATTAATGGAAATGATGGATGCGAGAGGCCTAGGGACCGATGATGTCACAGTCCGAACTCACGTCCTCTTCCTTCACTTTCAAGCGCCCTCCCGTATCGTAGCAATTCCCCCCCTTGCAGACGATGCCCACCGGGATAGTCAGTTGGAGTTCCGGTGGTGAAAACGTTTAAGGCGGGCGACATTGACGACGTTGGTCTTGCTTGAGCGGCGGCCAGTAGACAAGAGTCGACAAATCACGTACGTGACGTCACTGAGACGTGCCATAACGACAAAGGGGCCGGTGTAACGGGCCAAGAACTTTTGGTATTGGCCGCGCTTCCGAAGTGGCGTCCATAGCCACACCAAATCGCCTTTCTCGTACGATACGTGCTGATGGCGCTCGTCATAACGGGTTTTAGAGCGTTCTTGGGAGGCAAAAGTACGAAGGCGGGCGATGCGCCGGGCCTCTTCTGCGCGGCAAAGTGTTTCGGCCAAAGAAGTTTCGGCGGTTTCGGAGAACGGAAGGATAGAATCGAGAGCTGTACGCGGTTGGCGGACGTATAGGAGATAAAATGGGCTGTATCCGGTGATCTCGTGTTTTGCGGTATTGTAGGCGAAAGTTATGAAAGGCAACACAGTGTCCCAAGTTTTGTGAGCGGAATCAACATACATCGCAAGCAATTTGATGAGAGTTCTGTTGGTCCGTACAGTTAAACCGTTTCTGTGGGTGGTACGGGGTGGCGAGACGAAAATGAGACGTTGAAAGCCGGAGAAGCTGTTCAACCACATCGGCAACAAATTGCCGGCCACGATCACTAATAATAACACGAGTGGATCAATGGCGTAAAATGACGATGAAAGCATGAAGTGTGAAACTTCAGCGGCCGTTGCTGCACGAATCGCCGCACTTTCTGCATAGCGTGTCAGGTGATCGACGCATACTATAATCCAACGGTTGCCTGTCGTTGATCGCGGCAGAGGGCCGAGCTGGTCAACACCAACTACCTCAAAAGGTGAAGCAGGGGGCGTGATGGGATGCAGAAGTCCGGGAGGGCCGCTAGTTGGGCGCTTGTAGCGTTGACACAGTTCACAGCTCGCAACATACGCTGCTACACTCTGGCGCATCTTCAGCCAGAAGAAACGTTCTTGTGTGCGCTGAAACGTCCTGGAAAATCCCATATGTCCAGATGTAGGGGCATCGTGCATTACTTGGAGCACATCACGTCGCAAGCTTGTCGGCACGACTAGAAGCAAACGGGCACCCTTGCCAGAATAATTTTGCTTGTAAAGAATTCCAGCCTTTATAACGTAACGGCGTTGACCATTCGCTTCGGAGATAAATAGAGGAGCCAGACTGGTGTCGCTGCGTTGCTCCGTGCGAAAGGTGGTAAGGTCAGGAAATAGAGGGTCAACAACTGCTAGGTATTCATCGAAACTGTCTGCGTCACACTCGGTCGTCGAAAGGGGAAGCCTTGATAAACAATCAGCGTCAGCATGACGACGACCGCTCTTGTAACACACTTCAAAGTCATATTCTTGTAATCGTATGGCCCAACGAGCAAGACGGCCGGATGGGTCGCGTAGTCCGGTGAGCCAACATAACGAATGATTATCGCTGACAATTGAGAATCGGCGTCCGTAGATATACGGGCGAAACTTGTGGACAGCGAAGACGACCGCGAGACATTCTTGCTCCGTCACCGTATAGTTGCGCTCAGGTTTACATAATCAACGACTGGCATAGGCAACCACATGTTCTACGGTGTCATGCCGTTGAACCAAGACGGCCCCGAGGCGTATACCACTGGCGTCGGTGTGAAGTTCGGTTGCAGCTGACGGGTCATAGTGGCGAAGTAAGGGCCCTGAAGTCAGTACAAACTTGAGCTGCTTAAACGATGACTCGCATTCTGCTGACCACTGAAAAGGCATGTCCTTGTTGAGTAGACATGTCAGAGGGTAAGCCAGGTCGGCAAATTTAGGCACGAAGCGACGGAAGTACGAGCACAAGCCCAAGAAACTTCGCAACTCTCGTAGTGACTGCGGTTGTTTGAAGCTGCTAACTGCAGCGACCTTTTGAGGGTCAGGCCGAACGCCGTGCTTGTCGACAAGATGACCAAGAACCAGATTCTCACGGTTGCTGAAGTGACACTTCTTAGAATTCAAGGTGAACGAAGCTCTCTCAAGAGATGTAAGAACGATGTCAAGACGGTGATTGTGCTCGTCAAATGTACGGCCAAAAATTACAACATCGTCAAAATAACAGACAAATTTCCCACTTCAGTCCACGCAGAATAGTATCCATGAAACGCTCAAACGTGGCTGCGGCGTTACACAAGCCAAACGGCATTACATTGAATTCAAACAGACCATCTGGGGTTACAAAGGCCGTTTTCTCCTTGTCATCCGAATGCATGGGAATTTGCCAATAACCCGGACCTTAGATCCACGGAGGAGAAGTACGAGGCAGAATGCAAGCAGTCCATTACGTCATAAATCCTGGGAAGCGGGAGACATACTTTTTGGTGATAGAGTTGAGACGTCGGTAATCCACACAGAATCTCCACGAACCGTCTTTCTTCCTTACAAGGATCACAGGTGCAGGCTAAGGGCTGCATGACTCCTGAATGACCTTCTTTTTGAACATTTCTTCCACCTGTTGAGCAATGATTTTGTGCTCTGCTGTTGAGACACGGTACGGTTTTTGCCGGATAGGTTGAGCGGATCCCATGTCAATCACGTGACGAGTACGTGACTCTGGCACATTAAATTCTTCCTCGCTCTGCGCAAAATGAAAGACTGCGGCATGCTTGGCCAGGACGTGGACCAAGGCTCGGCGCTTCTCTGACGGCAACGACTTGTTGACCATACCCAGAAACTTGTCCTCTTTAGGGTGAGTGACATCCACGTGGTCTACTGTTTCGTTGCTTAAAGCTGCAACACAACAACTGCTCGCATTTAGTTCGAAGAGGGCAAGCCGCATTCTACTGGGTAGCACGACAGGCTCACTAGAACAATTCAGCACCCATAATGAGGATCGCCCATCTAATAGAAATTGCGCAACGCGGCACGAGCACATTTTTTTTTGACGCAGTCTACAGCAGGGGTATCAACGGGCACTCGTTTCATCGACTGGGGCGGCAAACAAATATCGTCAGTGACGGCGAGGGTACCATGACAGCGCGGAGACCCCTCAGTAAAAGCGGATAACAAAATTTCACCAGCGCCGCAATCTAAAGTGGCGCCGCACTCTCGTAGAAAATCGATCCCCAAGATTACGTCGTGCGTGGAGCTAGCCAGAACAGCAAATTCCTCCTTGAACACTCTGTGGCCTAAAGCTACACTCGCAACACACATCCCGACAGGGTACAGCGACTCCCCACTCACTGCACGGAATGTGGCACAGTTGTCCCAGCAAAACTTCACTTTTGGTCCTAGGCGTGATTTAAAATCTAAACTCATAACCGAAACAGCTGCTCCAGTGTCTATCAAAGCCATGGTCGGAAGTCTGTCTACGAGGACGTGAACCTTGTTCTGCATCATCGAAACTGGTTGAGGCATGCGTGTGTGTTGTGACAAATGTTCGGCGACCTCACCTCCATCGGCCGCACCACCTAGTTTCCCGGCGGTGGGCAAGTGACACGGCGACCAGGCGATGGAGAACGGCGCCGGCGTGCGGTTGGGGGCGTCAAGCTTCGTACATAGGCGGGCCAGTCGCTGCGGGTGTTCTGTCGGTAGTTGCCCATGAACGTGTCACCACGGGAGTTCTGCTGGAAACTGTTTCCGAAGTACGTGTCCCTTGTCCAGCGAGGACTACCGGGCCGATTGTTCCGTCGAGGAGACGCCGGCGGATTCCCGTAAAACCGTGGTTGTCCGCGACGGCGCTCAGGGCAGAATCGAGCCACGTGTCCACGAACACCGCACTGGAAGCACACAGGTGCCTCAAGCACATCACGAAACCTTCCACTAGGCTCCATGTATTCGTGATGATCGTCCTACGATGAAGCCATGGTATGTGGTTGGTTGAAGGCGTTCTGCGGGCCATCACGACGATGTAAGTCGTAGGTTGGTCGTTCCGGTGCTCGTGATCGAGGCGCATCGTCATACCCCGTGGCATGAACGGACGCACACGTTGCGTCGTAAGGCAAATAGGCATCGCTGACACGTGCTCTTGTCGCAGCGAACGCTTCACGTCGATCAAGTTCTTCGCGTACAATTTGTCGTATCGTTGACGCGAGATCGAAGGGCGGTATAGGACCGACATGAACGCTCGCAACGGTGGTGACGTTGGCGAGTGTACCAAACTTAGGTGTAATGCGCCTAGCCTTCAGAGCCTCAAACGTGCGACAATGCTTGATCACGTCGGCTACAGACTCCAAGGTGTCCTTTCCTATGAGGAAGTTGTAGACGTCCTCGGCAATCCCGTTCAGAAGATGTCCGACATTGTCTTCTTCTTTCACGCAAGGGTCTACAGACTTGCACAGTTTCAAGATTTCTTCCATGTAAATTGTGCAAGTTTCGCCTGGCACTTGAGCACGCTGCATCAAAGTCTGCTCAGAGCGCTTCTTCTTCAAAGATAGGTCCCCAAAGCAGCTCTTTACTTCATCCACGTTACCCACATTTTCATTTAAATACTAGAATATACCCTGATTTCTGGCTGTTGAACGTACATAGAATTCAATTTAAATATTATATAAAATGAAGCGCGATATACTTTGACAAACACAGTGAATTTGAAAGTTGTTGGCACTTTGCTGAATCATCTTCATGAAACTATGCAGACGGGCCCACATGCAGGCTTGTGGCGTCTTAACCACTGCAATACCACAAAGAAGCGTCGCAGAAAACACATCGTTGTCCAATGGACATGATTGGCATACACACCCCAGTGTAATATTTCTAGCCACTTTAAATTGTGTGAGCTTCATGTATTTGTACAAATATCCCCGAAGCAGATGCGCCTTTATGAGGACAAGAGGCTAAAGTCTCGATTTCCACATTTTATTGAAATCAAAGAGGGGTTCGTGAGCTTGTCACTAGATGCATGATACGGTCTTCCTGAAGCAGTGCTTCACTTCTTGCGAAAACCAATTCTCTGAATTTGATCCAACCATGCCTTCAAGCGCAACAGCTTCATTGGGAACCATGATGAGCACCGCTGGAATCGATAAACAAAATAATTTCATTTTTTTCAGATGATCAATCTTATTTTGTGGACCTCATTACGTTCAGCAAGGTTTTTCAAGTGCCTCTATTTAGGTAGAGGGCTGCTACTTTCTCAAGGATATTCCCGTGCACTTTTGCAAGCACGGTTTGAACATACAACCCCTCAGCTCTCACTTCTTAAAAAACAGTATTTAAACGCACTTATCAAGATGTGTGTATTTGCTGCAGCCGTCCTCATGTCACAACCACAGAAGTATGCACTGCAAATATCATTACCCGGTTGATACATATTTTACACTAAAATATATGGTCAAGTGCGCCATTAAAAACACCGCAGTTCGTTCTTGATGTGCCGCGCTTACTTACGACTCGAATGCGTTCCCTACCTTGTCTAACCGCTATAAGCTCAATATGAATTACGTGCATCTCTAGTGTGACGCCTTTTTACAGTAGTGTGGCTGGAAGCAAATATTCTCATATTGCTTCATCAGTCACCGGCAAAAGAAAATTCCAACGCGCTGAGTAACGTAGATGCACTGTTGAGAGGAAAGGCAGGACAAATATAAATCCGTGAGAAATTGACGAGATTCCAACGTCTCACAAGCTGCTCCGGTTGTGTATCTTTATCGCCACAAAGATGAGCTGATAACAGGAGTAGTAATTCCACAAACTAGATCAGGACTGCCGAATGGAATGCTAAATTGTGGACACAGGAAAACCCTTCATTTATGGAGGCAGAGTTCATCTTTCAGAATTGATTCATTGTCGCATGGATTGTCTTTGTAGAGGCTGTATTTGTAATCCTGATAAATGGGGCAGTCTTTAGCCAGAACTCGTAGTACACAAACAATATCTGAATTCCATGCACGGCAGTTAACGTACAAATGAACAAACACAGCAACAAATAACTGAATATCGGGGTAGTTCTGATTTATCTTCAAAGAACATTTCAACGGCTTGATACGACGCGGACAGAGACAGAGTTCTCCATGCGCGCCTTTTGTGTCTGTGTTGTCTTTTGCATTGCTAAATTTCTTTGAAGATGAAAAGTCGAAGCATTAGGTAATCGAAGGATACCTATAGTGGCGGTGACCGACACAAAGACGTTTACTCCTTGAAGACCGTTCATGATGACTCGTGCTCAAAATATATGTTCATTAGTGGCATCATTCAAGTATAACAGAACTCCTTCACAATCTTATTTAATAATATGAGCTCCGCCGCCGTTTGAGCAACTTTGGTGTGAAGTGTAGTATAGAGCCTTGATATCCGAGCCTGAGAGAATATTTCGAAGAATACGCAAACGCAAGCAAAACTGTATTCTTGCGCCTTCTGAGGACGTTAGCACAACGTGGGGAATCATGGCATTGCGCATTGCTCTACTTTTCTTTTAAAGTGCAGCTCTTATGGGCCTTACCTGCGGCAAATGCCGGCGACGGCGTTTCCCTCGGCGTAACAGGCGAACGAGGAAAGCGATATCTAAAATCGAACGTGGAGCGCAGCGTGATAAGAAAAGTGTAGTGCCGCGCAAGACTTGCGACGACTGCTACGAAATGGCGCCAGAGGAGCGAGCCGTGTACGCCTCCGCGCTAGCGGCGCCCCCAGCGAAGGGGGGGGGGGGGGCAAGAAAAAAGTCTGAGGCCTGCACTGCACACGCAGCAAAGTCACAGAGTAAGCTGGTGGGGCGGCTCACGCGTACCTCCGATTTGGGCACCACGCACAACAGGGTCTTCGCGGCAGTCTGTTCGCCTCCTCCAGACAAGAGCTATCTGAACTGTCCGCCCGGCGTGGACGGCGAGCTGCGGCTTGTAATGCTCTCTGCACAGCAGTCAGCTGAGCCCGACCAAGCCTTACGGCAACTTAGATGTCGGGCACGCTCCGTTTGCAGGCACCTTAACTAGATGACGCCACCATACGGCGGAGGCTCGGGCAGCTCGGCATCGCGTTGATTACGCGCCTCTTCAGAATCGCATCTCGTCGTCTGCGCCTGCGCACGCTACGTTCGCAGGCGCCTTACCTAGATTGTACCGTGCCACGGGTCAAGCGATGTGAGATATGCACCACGTATTTGGATACCTTTTCGCTACATGTTATGGCGTCTCCTCGCAAGTTACGAATCACTGCTGAAGAAGGGAATCGTCGAGATACGTGCGCGGCTACAACCAGGCTTGATGGGGCTCCGCAGACTGCTGTGCAGAAAGCATTACAAGCCGCAGCTCGCCGTCGACGCTGGCCGGACAGTTCAGATCGTTCTCAGCAAAACGAGGCGAAGAGACTTTGTCGCGAATACCCTGCTGTGCGTGGTGCCGAAATTGGAGCTACCTTTGAGCCGCTCCACAAGCTTACGCTGTGATTGTGCTGCGCGTGCCGCCCAGGCGTGTGACTCTATTGTGCCTGTCAAGGCATAATACCAGATGCTTGCATCAACGCTTGGTACAAGAGTGTATTTTGGCACTGGCTCGCAGTTTCATGTGTCAAAACCACGAGTGGAACTCCAATGACGTCGCAGTAAAGCACTCACGACGCCATAGCCAGTACGCCACCCAGGCTGGTAACAGCTTTGAACAGCTCTTGAAGATAGATTTCTTTGAAACATAGCAACACACTCATATTTAGGGTTCAACGCAAAAGTGGAAAAATAAGGTATAGTCTTTATAATACAGACAGTCGATTATACGGACAGTCGATTCAATATGGTTCCCATTTGCATCGTATGAGTGTGAATTGGAAACTATAAGAAATTATAAAATCTGATATCGTTTGGAGTTTAATTTCTATGTTATCGTAAACGAAATTGAAATCCGTTTCACATATTCTCATATACAATGAAGAAAACCACTGAGTTTAAAGTAATACGACTGCCATTTGGTGAGTAACGTCGACGGCTAATACAATAAATGGGTTTAGTTAAACAAGAACTTTTTGGTTCCTTACTTCTTGATCATTGTGTGGTGTTTTCGGTCGAAGCTTAAAGGCTTGTTAAGGCTATTTTATACAGAATGACTCTTGTTTAGCATTGTACAAGTATGTGATGGGCTCACTTTTGACGTTTCACGGCCTATGGCAAGGGCCTGGGGCAAGCGCGTTATATAATGCGAATAGGGGCCCATGCTAACACATGTGCAAAGTTGCAAAATAAAGCAAGTCGTCTATGCCAAAAAGGTGACCCGCGTGTTTATTGGCCACCTGGAAACACTCTAGTATATGTTTGTGCTGAGATTTATAAGAAAATGTATTCGTATTTATAAGAAAACCCTTTTCAAACGCATTTTACAAGTCATTACTTTTTCGTACTAGAGTACTAGGTACTAGGTACTAGCCACTACCGCTGGGTCGATTTTGCGCTTTATCCGACCCACGGCAATAATAATTGCCTTCAGTCTTCCTTGTGCTTTTAGAGCGCGTTTTAGGCACTTTTTTCGCTTTTTTGACGTTCTGCCCAGTTTGTGTTTATATACGTTTCAATTAGACAAATGATTTTTTCCCCAGCTTGTATTCGGAGCACTCTAATTATTTATGCGCTGCATCTTTCTTTCAGTCACCGTAACATGTTAATGCGTAGCATTGGTCGGCCTGGTGCGATCTGCTGCCCCCTCCCCCCCCTCCCTCCATAGGCGATGACGTACTCAATGCATTCCTTTCCGTTCGTCCTTCCGTTTCGTGTCGCAAAGCTGTAGCGCCATCTAGGCGAATTTCTGAGTTGACAAACTTATGTACCCTTGCCACCACCTACTTGAGGGCTCAGCAACCTCGGACGCGATATTTTGTAAGAAAGACGTCAGATGCCGATACACATCGACCCAAAGCCCAAACCATCGAGTTTCATACAATAATTCCTATTTGGCGATAGAGTTTACATGAGCTGCTATCAGTGTGGCTCAGCCTGCGTAGAAATGATGGTTAGTATATGCATTTGCAAAACTTCGTTCATCAAACTACTCCGTAAACTCATCAATTTAAGTAAAGCACTGTGTTATAAATATAAGGCACCGCTTTCACTGCATCATGAGTAACAAGGGGAGTGTGTAATGATTGCTAGCACAGTTCATGAACTACCTTTCCAAAACTAGTACTTCCAAATTTACAGCATAACCCTAAAGTCGGAAGCCAACTTATACCATAGCGTTGTCCATAGAACTTCGAGCGCCTATCATCCGCAAACCAATGGTATGACTGAACGCTTCAATTGCACTCTCGGCATCATGGTTGCTATGTACGTTTCCGCAGACCACACTGACTGGGACCGCATCCTTCCCTTTGTTACGTATGCCTACAATAGCGCCACTCAGTCTACCACAGGATTCTCTCCTTCCTTTCTTCTCTATGGTCGCTATAAAGGACTAACACTCCCATGGATATATCCCGTAAAGATCGTAAAACAGTTTTGTTAGTACTGTGGGTTTTTTAAGTGCATATTCTCAAAGAAGCTAGTTAATGTCTGAGATTATGTAGTACTACTAACGGTGCAAATGCCGAGAGCTAGCTGCTCTCGGCATTTGCATCGTTAGAACCTGCTCTAATTTATTTCAAATATTTCAACCATTGCCTTGTCCCTCCTGTCCTTTCGACCGTATCGGCATTGACTTGTACGGCCCTCTAAGTACACACCAGATGTCAACCGCTGGGTTATCGTCGCCGTGGACCACCTCACGCGCTACGCCGAAACTTCAGCGCTTCCGGCGGCCACAGCACGTGAAGTCAGCTGGTTCATCCTTCGCAACCTTGTTCTTCGACAAGGCGCGCCTCGCGAGCTACTGAGTGACCGTGGTCGTTATTCCTCTCCGAGGCTGTAGAAGCCCTGCTCCGCGAATGCAACGTTGTCCACAGAACTTCGAGCGCCTATCATCCGCAAACCAATGGTATATGACTGAACGCTTCAATCACACTCTCGGCATCATGCTCGCTATGTACGTTTCCGCTGACCACACTGACTGGGACCGCATCCTTCCCTTTGTTACGTATGCCTACAATAGCGCCACTCAGTCTACCACAGGATTTTCTCCTTTCTTTCATCTCTATGGTCGCGAACATTCCTCGTTTATGGACACGATTATTTTGTATCGCCCCGACGCTTCAGAATCTACGACTCTATCCGAAGCTGCCACCTATGCCGCAGAATGTCGCCAGATCGCACGCTCACTTACCGCGCAAAACCAGGTCAGCCAGAAACATAGTCGAGACACAGGCTTATCTTTGCCATCATATTCACCTGGAACGGTGGTATGGCTCCGCGTTCCCTAGTCTACTCCCGGCCTTTCCACAAAGTTCAGCTCCAAGTATGACAGCCCTTACCTGGTTCTACGACAGACGTCCCCGGTCAACTACGTCGTTGAGCCTGTTCAGTCATCCACGGACCAACGACGTCGCGGACGCGAAACTGTTCATGTCGACCGACTGAAGCCGCACTACGACCCACCAGTGCTGCCTGTCCAATAGGTCACCAGGATGGCTCCTTTTTGGCCGGGGAGTGATTGTAGTGACAAATACGGGCGCCAGCAGAAGACGAAGAAGAAGACGCTCCTGGTTGTTGGTGCTCGCACTCGCTCCGCTTGGCCGTTGCCTGTTTCTGGCATTAGTAAAAACGCTAAGCGCATCTAACCTTGAACGCGTCCTATCACTTTGTTTAATTGAGGACATAGACTGGGAGAAGGAAGCTTGACCAGCCATCAACAGGAAATTGATATCATCAGACAGTGATCACCGCAATAAAAAATCCTTGGAGGGAATGTAGGGCGCCGTTACAAGTACAACTCGGCATCTTGTCTACGTCATTGGGATGATATATAAAGTGCGTAAATTCCGTTTGTACAAAAACGTGATACGGCACCTTAAAAGCTATTCTTCTAATCACACTTTCGCCCGTGCCGCGAAGCAGTGACGTGTTCGTTTGCGAAATATAATACCAGTAAAGTTTACAGTGACTTCAGCCGTGTTTGTTGAAGCGAGCCCTTGCATATAGGGGTGGGAGGAGGGAGGAGTATGGGGTCGAGCAGTATTTTTTCGAGAACTTCAAGAAATGTGCGTCGTGCTCGTTTTGGAAGTTGCGTCTCAGGCGTTGGTGACTGTTGCCGGAGCCTCTGATATAAATAGGCACTGGTAAGTGGTTCTTGAGGGAAAGGGAAAGGTTGGCGCTATCTTCTGCAGCCCTTGAGGGAGCACGGCTCAGCGCCAAAAATAGGCACTGCGTGCCGCAGCTAAACGTCGCCTCCCTTCCCTCCCCCTCCCCCACGGCCTCTCGCTCGTTGGAAGAAGGCGCGTTTGCTCTACATACATGGTGATTGTGAAGGAGAACAGAGACGCCTACTTCTGCAGCCCTTAAGCGAGCACGGCGCAGAACGCGCGTTTGTTCTCCGCCGTGCGTTCACTCCCCGTGAAAGACGCGCCCCCCACGCCCTTTCACTCGCACATACAGCGTTCGGCGCGCGGCGACGATTTCTTCTCCAAATGACGTCATACGGAACCTCACGGCGACGGCGACGGCGACGGCGACGGCGACGGCGACGCCGACGGCGACGGCGACGCCGACGGCAGAAATCTGCTTTTGAGTGTCCATATAATTGCTATCGCAATAAAAGAAAACGACACCGACGACGACAAAGTGTGCACGCGTTCTATCGCGAGTGGACCACGCATTTGAGTGATCGCGCCAAATCAACGATGGCCCAGTTGTATTCCGAAGATGCGTCGTGCCACGATTGGGCCACGTATGGCCAACACGTGGTGAAATGCTTCGTGGTGAGACACGCGCCTAGTCAGCGGGAGTCGGACGACAGCAGACCGATGTGTCGAACGCCGACAATCAAGGCTCCAAGGAACGCGGCCGTCTATGGAGCTGCCGCCCGCCCTTTGCCAAGGCTTTCGCCAGCACGAATACTGCAGCTCGGAGCGTGGCTTGGCCTGCTGTGCTACCACTTGCCGCGAGCATTGCGGATCGCGGGCAAGGCGTCTCCTTGATCAACTGTTCGGCGGAGCACCGTTCGTGGCCTGGCTAATGGCCGCATATGCGCCGAGCACTGTGGCTCGCGCGCTGACCATTCCTGCAGCGTGCACGGCGGCTCGGGCGCGGGCTGACTGCTGGGCGGTCGTCCCCGGTTATTCAAGAGCGATCTCCTCACCATCCAGCATCGAGGCGTTTCCGACGTCGTCACGTCATCGCCGCTCTCTCCGGCAACCTGCCGTCTCCTGTCCACCTACTGTGAGCTCTTTCGAACTGTGTTTCTCGAACTCACAGTAACCTTAGTTCTTTTAGCATATTATGTGTGCCACGTGCCTTAACGTTCTGTCCGAGTGTAATTTGGCTTGTGTTATAAATGTAGTTTGGGTTTGCATCACTCGTTCGACTGCTTTTATTGCGTCTTTTTTCTCATCGCGCGGCACGACAGCCAAGTCTGACGAACGTCCTTCGTAATTTTTCTTTACAATGTGGAAATACTCCGCTTTTGTCCGCCTCTTACCTATTCGAACAAAGTCACAGGTCTCTACTAAAAAAACCCACATTGCTTGTTACTACCATATTTTCGTGCCGGTGTTTTGAAACTTATGTTTCAGCTTCATGGTTATTAGGCCTCACGCCATCCTTATAGAATTCAAGATGACGTCAGTACTATGCAGTAAACATGAAAGGCCGTGTGCTATAAGAAAACTCATGAATACGAAGCAGATGAGCTAGTTGATTCTCATTCAACATTGAAGAACAAAACTTAATGTACAATGTATCTTTAAGTGTTAAGGCGACATATTAGAACAGGAACAAGGCGCGGACGCCAGCTTCATCCAGTACACCCATTTTGAGCGGGCGTTATACGTTCGTGGCAGCTGCCGGCACGGTCCCATTCTCCATTCAACTGTTCTCCACTGCTGAAGCACTGGCAGAATGGCCGAGGGATAAAACCTTATTCGCTTGCTCTGTCAACCCTTAATTTGAATCGTGGCGGTTCAATGAGAAGATTTTCTTGTAATACTCTCGCCAACGATTTTGGAATTCCTGCAACGTATGTCGGTGGACACCGGGGGACATCGAAACGATCATGGGAGCGCGCCCATAACGGCTATTACTGTTCAACGTACCACCAAAAAGCACTTTACACAAAGAGAATGCGTAACATTTAGGCAGGAAGTTCCGAGCAAATGCGATCATGATGATGATTGACTCGCTTGCCTTGATGTTACTGCTTCATCAAACGGGAACACACAGGTTGAGACCGAATCTGAGAGCGCAGCGTGTTTTCTGCCAATGTCCAGAACCTGAAGCAACAATATCAAGTAGAAAGACGAGTGTTGTGGTATGTTAATCATTACATTGCCAAAGAATCGCGTTGGCTAATTACTTTGATTCCGTAGCCGTAGTGCAGGATACACTGTGAAAGAAGATGCGCTGCTGTGAACTTGCTTTTCGTCTATAGTAAACAATTTACGTCACTCGTCTTCAGTCAAGAGAGTGTTTTGAGAAGGTTTTTCTTTTTCTCTTTCATTAGGGCGGAATGGCAACTGTTTTTTTAATTTTTTTGTTATTGCTAAAAGCCTCTGTAAAACACTGCTATCGTCGACCCTATTCAAAAGGCGTCCTCTTTCATCATGCCACTTCGCACTCATTACCCCCCCTCCCGGCTTGATGTGGTTCTACTGTAAATAATTTGAGCGGAGTTAATTAAACATTTGCGACATTGTCAATTTGCAAAGGTTGAGTAAACATTTCAATGATCTGACACTCGTCTGCAACGTTTCCACTGTTCTTTTGAATAACTAATTTGCTCCTGACCAATATGACGGACCATCCAGTCTTGATATGACAGAGTCTATCAGGACTCAGCAAATAACCCTCCATCTAAGCGCAGCGTAGTTCAAAAGCCACAAAATGAAATGTCCAATAGCCTGATTAGGGGATGGTGTATTAGTGATTTTAGTTTTTTCCATAACGTGAATTCTTCCATCAATGAAAATTTTCACATTACTTTTTATAATAATATTATCTTCTGCTCACAAATTTGATTGAGCTTAGAATAACGCGTCTCACAATCGTGGCATTTGTTTCTGATTAAAATGGCATACTTGGACGCCGTTATAAATAAGGCCTACAGGACAGGGCTTCTATTATACCTGCAGCTTTTGCAAACCATACTCAAGGCTTCAAGCACAAGCACTGGTGAGCAAAAAACTACGTTAACCACCTAATCACAAGCATTTCTTATCGCTGCGCATATTTTTAATTTCTGAACATGTTATCACTATTCATTATGACTGAAGTTTACTGATTTTAATGTGTTTCTCTGTGATTATTCCACACATTGGCATTTTGCAACTGAGTCCAACGGGCAGCATTGTGTCCTCATGAATAAGAGATTATTTATTTTTAAAATGAGAAAGGCACGAACACTTTTGTTGTACTTCAAGATAACATTGGTATCAGAAAGTAAGGGAAACACAATTTATGGCTAAGTCCACGTTTACTCACGTCTTTCGAGTCATACTGCCTCATATAAAGCGCGAGAATAAGTTGATAGAAAGTTCTGTATTTTTTTGTTAAAAAATTAGGGGAGGATCCTCCTGATTTTGCACGATCCTTGATAATCTCACAAAATGCGCAGCATTATCAATTTACCTTGCTGTGCTTGGGAGAAGGAAAAATAAAAACTGAATGAAAGATATCGTAAGCAAATGGTACCTGCGGGCCAAGGACTACAAGCCCATCCTATTCTCATATTGTGCTACGCTTTTGTTTCACACAACCACCACTCAATACGAATATTAACTCCGCTATACGAGTGGCACCGACGTATTGCATAGCGAATAGCCGCGCCATGGTAGGAACAATTTCCTGCGTCGAATGTCAGTATCAACTGCCTTAACACAGCAACAGCCGACTGCTACAGTTCCTTGCCAATAATGCTTCCATGTTGTGGTCTTTACAATAGACACTTTGAACAGTCTATACATTGTATGCATTTTTCGTAAACTGATCAGAATGCTCAGTGCCCCGTGCTTTTCTGCCCGTAAAGTATTGGGAGTCTATACTTAGAATCATTTTAAACGAAGGTTTTTTTATCTTTCTTAAATTCCTGCTGATAGTCTTCCTCACGCGCTGTTCCTAGGAAGTGTGTAGGTTATAGCTTGGCAGATAAGCTTCTACATAAGCAAGCACACAATAAGTACATGTCCTAGCGTCTAGATGTACCGGAATGTCGCACGAAATCTTTTTGTTCAACTTTTCGTTTCGGTTTACCGGAAATGCTTAAGATCATGTTCAACTCCGGACCCCAAAAATGCAAATTTGCAAAAGTGGAAATTTGTTAAGCACAATTACTCGACGTAGCTGCAAAGCTGTACTGAAAGCTTGACAGTTTTGTTCTTGAGTTAAAACCTAGTCTTAAATGTATTAGGCAGATCCAGCACCAATGCTGAAATATTTGTGAAGTGAAGCCTAAACAAGAGAACGAGATAGAGATGACAATATGTTAAGGACATGCAGAGAGGTCATCTGGTCTGCTACTCAGTCAGGCGCGAACAGAAAAGAGCGCGAAAATCGGACTGGGGAGTAATCATGGGGACAGGCTGAAAGCAGGATGCGATTATATACAAGTTCGTGTTCAAAGGCACCAGTCATAGCCTTGTATCGAGGCTTGCGTTGACTATAGTAAGGTATGCGACCGGGTTAGTTAGTTTTAATCCATGACGTATGACAGCGCGTGTTAACTAAATATCCTAAGAGAGCCTTGATGGCTCGTTTTGTTGATAATAGTGGGCCCCAAATCAAGGTAGCGTCTTTCTTGAATAAGAGGGCGTGCAACGTCTACAAATGTTCGGACAAATCAACGGAAGGAGGAGCTGAGGCGGAAGTCTTTAGCGCATGTTGGCATGAGAAAGTATTTCCGTGCGCACAATTTATCTTAATCAGGGTGACGAAATGTACGGTCAAGGACGATGTAACATTTATGTTCCTGTTAATTGGCACTCACGAAGAGGTGAATGCCTGCCGTTCACAGCCATACTGGGGACAAGCAAAAATTATACGTGCTTCACTGTATCAGACTGTCGAGTCCCCGGAGTCCGATGCGATCCAGGTATTATTGCCTCAACCAAAAATTTAGTCTGCGCACCTGCGTGATACATCCAAAACCGTGCTGATGGTGCTGCTACATTCAAAATCATGGTAAAATAGTGTGTACTTACGAATCGGGCCGCACAGTTGAACCACAAGCGGAGGCAAAGTAGAACGAAAAGCTCGGCAAAAGGTGGCAATCTTAACCAAAAGCCCTTATTTTTTGTTGTCTTTCGATTTCGCTGCGGAGTTAAGGAATCGTCACCGGTTGGTTCAATTTCAGTTGCAGCAAAAGTAACGTTTTTGCCGGTTTCCGGTATTTGTATCATTTTTGGCTTGATAGACTGGTATGTACGCTCCCTGTTATCCAAGCATACCATCGGTATAGATTATCTTCACTCTTCCTGCAAAAGTTCAGCGTGTTTCTGGGGTCTCATTTGTGCGTTTACTCCTCCGTTATATGGAAATTGCAGTAAAATCCACTTATCCATGCGTTTTCAACTGCGTGACAAACTTTGCTAGCTATCGATGTCGAAGTACAAGGATTAGAAAATTTTAAAAAGAAACAAAAAGAAACGTACGCTAGACAATAGGAAGTGTAAGCTGCCGAGCAGGTTAGGGCACACACAGTTCTAGAAGAATAACTTTAGAAGAAAGGGGGCCACTCCATTTCGGCACGGCTGTACAAAGCGAACAAAAAAATGTCGGTGGCAGAAATAATCAAAGGTGGTCACGAATCATCGAAGCCGCTGCTTAGCTCTGCCGCATCTTACATGTATAGCGAAGGACGCGTTTTGGTATTGGCACGCTGTTGGCTCTGTGAATGTGCCTAGCTGAACATGCTACAATCTATGGCTGGAGCTTAACATTGAACAAACTGTGCACATTTTCTAACTTCATTTCCAGCTTTGAAAGCTAATACGTTTACTACAGCTTCAGTATTTCACTACGACCTACCGATAAGTTAGATCGCTGTGTAATTTATGGTTGTGTCAAGTTGTTTATGAAGGAATCACGTAAGTCGTGTGATAAAAGTGGATTATTGGAAATGCGGTGCCAAAAAAGCGAATCGACCACGATTGTAAAAACTGATAGAGCTGCCAGAAGGTTGGCCTAGAAAAAGACTCACTTCATAGCTCATATGTGCAGCTTTGAGTTATCAGTTTAATAAGAGCAACTAAGGTAAAATATATCTAATCCCTAATATCTGCTAAAATGTATCGCTCTGAGGCGACGTTATTTGGATGCCTCAGGGATCTCTGACTTCATCTATTTTTCTGCAGCGCCTGTCAACATGAACTCTGTCTTGGGAATGGACCTTCTTGCGGCTATTGCGGTGGCCATAGGTAACCATAACTTATCAAACTGTCTGATACTTTAATGAGGGCTTTTTGAATATGATATTCGGAGAGGTATTGTTTGCGCCAGGAGTGATGACCTTTTATGTTTACGTGCATACACTAAATCAATATGGCCTCAACGAATAGAATTCATATCATAACAATCCTGCGTTGTAAAAGCTAAGAAGGCCCCAGAACTAAACAGATAGATTAGTAAAACCCAAATGATTTTTTGTCTTGTGTATTATTATCTCTTTACTGGGTATTTGGCATAGGATTAGATACAAAAAATAAGGAAAGAAAAGTTTTATCTTTAAACAACTACTTGTATTTATTTACTGCGTTAGCGAAATATTATTTATCTATTAACGGACAGGAGACATTGATTTGTTTATAAAGATCAAGGGCTCAACTGGCTTTCGAACCATTACATTGTGTGACGACAACGGCAACAAAAGCAGCCTGTGGGGTTTGCAGCCTTGGCTCACATTGAGATAGTGCCAAAAAATGTTACATTGTGGGTGCCTTAGGAAGCAGAATACCAGAGGGTGTAGTTCTCAATTCAAATAACAGGGTACATTGGGTGCTTCTGCCTTCTCTCCTTTCATTCCGCTTCAGCGCCATTATAAATAGACTTCTACAATCTTTCTATCCTTGCTAAAGCGAGAAGTCTCTTTACTTTCAGCCTGCCGCTTTTTTGTCATAACGGTGACACATTTAAGCAAGTGATCTCATATTTAAAAGGATATGTAATTTCGACAGCTGAAGCAGAAAAGAACTGATTATACTAGACATGCTGTTTGGCGTGCTTAGGGCGCCATAAAAGGCTTCATTGTCGTCAGACAATTTCAGATTCCAGTTACAGAAAACATCGCTCTTAGGCACTGATCGAAACCGACTTGTAATGCACCAGCTTTTCCTTTGATGCTAATAATTTTGTCATGGTTAAATATCCTATCAGAAATCAGAATTATATCGGGACAGTTACCGAACGTCGAAATCTCTTGCAACACTAACATGCATGTTTCAAAGTAAAGTTGTCATCTAATAAGTTACGCAATCTGTATTTTCAGCTCTGATCATCATGGAACCCAACGAAGCTGCTGCTCTTGGAGGCTTCGTCGGAGGATCTGATGGAATCGGAAAGAGAAGGAAGTGAACGAGCATTCACCGTGGATGATGTCAGGCGTCTAGGTTTTCGATGACAAAGCCATTGATCGTGCAATAGAGTGTGGAAATAAAAGAATGCACGAGTTGCGAAATTATAGTATTGCTCTAAAGTCTTACTTCAACCCTACAAAGTTTTGCCAGCGGTTTTTCCGAGGGAACTCAGCACATTAGGCCTTGGTTATTTTCGATCCTTAAGGCTTTTAGGTTGCTACAAAAGCACTAAAAATAATGCTTTCCCCTTCCACGAATATTCATAGATTGCTTGATTTATTTGATTCCTCACAGTATACATTGTACAAGCAATACATTTATGGTTTTAGGGGTCCTTCATTCTATGATCAATAACAGCTGAATAAAGGCAACAGTATCGTAGAGTTGGATTTTTTTGAACTGCAAATTGTTTTCAAGAATGATCAAATCTCAAAGAAAAACGAGAAAAGACAGCTAATAGCCGAAAAAAAAGCAATAATGTACTCTTAAAAATTTTAGTGGCGATCCTGAATTCTTGTTCCCTTGCCAGGCTATTGAACATTGTCTTTTGCATATTAATCTTCAAAGCACTCTTACACTTTCTCGGGTAAGGTCGTCAATCATTTCCTGCTTTCGTCCCCATTGTTGCTGAATAGGACAATGTCAACTGCAAACCGAAGGTTGCTCAGATATTCGCCATGATCCTCACTCCTAAGCCTTCCCAGTCTAAGAACTTGAATACTTCTTCTAAGCATGCAGTGAATATCATTGGAGAGGTTGTGTCTCCTGCCTGATCCCTTTTTTGATAAGTAACTTTCCACTTTTTTCTTGGAGAACCAAGGTAGCTGTGGAATTTTGTAGATAATTGCCAAGATTTTCAGGTATGGCTCCTCCACTCCTTGATTAAGCAATGTCTCTATGACTGCTGGTATCTCTAATGAATGAGAATTTTTTTGATAATCTATGAAAACCATATAGAGAGGTTGATTGTACTCCACAGGTTTCCTCAATTACCTGATTGATGACATGGATGTTATCCATCACAGAATATGCCTCCTGAAGCCAGCCTGTGCTCTTGGTTGACTGAAGTCAAGTGTTGCCCTCATTCTATTGGAAATTATCTTGGTGAACATTTTATACGGTACTGAAAGCAAGCCAATAGGTCTATAGTTCTTAAATTTCCTAGGTGAACTTGTCTGTGGCGCGAAATGCATTTTGTGAAAAGGGGACAGAAGAGAAGAGACAGTGAAGCGCCAAACTACCAACTGTTTAATGACAGCGTCAGAGCATACAGAAAGAAAGTTAACTTCCGCGCGTGCGCAGAGAGCCAAGGTATCACACGGAACTACATGGTCATGATAACATTTTTTCAAGAAAGCACATTTCTGCGGAATACAATGTAATGGATGTGTCACTAACACAATCAGGCCCTTTCTTTTTAATAAAGAAAACTTCAAACAACTCCCTCGAAGTTTTGTCGCCTCTTTTGCCCAGAATCGACACTTGCTTAAAGCGAAGCTCACAATAACAGGCCTTACAGTGCGCAGGAAGATGCGCATTGTCACACTTACCAATACTATTAGCATGCTTCCTCAGTCTGTCATTAATGCAACGTCCCGCTTGTCCAATGTAGGATCAACCGCTGTCTAGGGGTATTTCATACACCACCCCTTCAATACAGCTTCAGACAGGGTTCATGTGGTGATTCTGGCAGCCCCGTGGCCCATCGCGTGTGATACGAGGGCATAATTGAGCCAACTTGTTGGGAGCTGAAAAACAACGGGAATGCCATATCTCGTAGCCACCTTCTTGAGGTTATGGCTCAAACGGTGAAAATATGGGACTACCTCTGGCTTAACACGCTCCCTTTCCTTCGAGTGCGCCTTCACATTGGCAGTGGAGGCTTTCAACGTTTTCAGCAGGGACTCAATCACAGAATTTAAGACAGACTGAGGTTCGCCAGCCCTTAACAGTCTCTCAAGCTGATTGCGAAAAGTCGCCTGCATCATATGTACACATGACTTGCGCAGAGCCGATTCTAGGCAAAGTAAGGCGATTCCAAGCTTCACAGTCTTAGAGTGCGCCGAGTCGTACTGCAACAATTCTTTTTTTCCTCGAGGTGTGTACGCACAGCAAACGTGATCACTCAGAAGTGTTAGGTTAATGTCTAAAAACTGCAACTTACTGTCCTTCGGAAGCTCATTAGTAAATGTAAGTCCTTTTACATTTGCTCTAAAAACTTCTAAAATCTGCTCAACCATTTCATGGCATGGCACATGGCGCCTATTGTCAATAACAACTAAAAAATCGTCAACGTATCTAAAATCATTAAGAACATTGGGATGAGATGAAGTAAAAACACATTGTAGTGCGTGGTGAAAGTAAGATAAAAAGATGTCACATATGATAAAAGCGGTCATGCAGTGCATAGATGAAAGTGGCGAAGCTGGGTTTGTGTCACAAATGGAGATGTCGGCATCTAATTTTGTTTCCCTCTTGGAAGCTTACCTCAACCGCACCTTTGTTTCTTTTGAGCATGGCATTTTCTTGCAGAAAAATGGCATTTCCATTGGTTCACGTGTAGCACCCATCTTATGGGACATCATTTGTACCATAGGCACCTGGAATAGGTACAGTGCATTGGCTGCACACAGAAATGAAAAAAAATATTTTGAGTTGTGCGTTGCATGCTCCAAGTGCAAAGTAAGTAAATGAAAATGAAAGCTGGCTTCATAGCTTAAGTTACAATACTTTATTGGGCATATGTACACGACAACGTACCTTTTTGTAAGACAACAATGTGTTTTCGCAAGACAGGAAACAACTTTTTCTCACTGCCATACGCCTTCCAGTAAGCTTTTGATTGAATTTGCACAGCCGAACCCGGGGCAACATTTAATAGCTATTCTTTATAAATTTGTGGCACCCTTCCTGATTAGTTTACACACAACTGCACCATGCTGGAATCAATTGTTCCAGTCCGGTGTACTGGGTGCAGTTGCGGTGTTGTGCACTGGTGTGCAGTGGTGAACACTTTGTTCAATTAAGTCGAGGGAAAATGACCCTTGGAGATTGTGGTACAACCAGCAATGTGCATTAGGTATTGCATGTAATTTTGCAACTAGATTTCTCACCTCATTCCAGAGATCTACATTGGACATGTGTAAATAACAAAACCTAAGGACATGGCGAATTTTACTGAAGCAAGTAGCTATTACGCAGAAAATCAATTCGTTGGTCCTTCTTCAAATCAGTTACGCTCAGACGCATTTGCAATCGGTAGCACTGCCATCCATGTCAAACGACGTGTCTGACGTCTGACTAGGGTTCAAAGGCCCTTCACAAGAAGCAGAGTTTGCTTCTTGTAAAACAAAACTGATTCTTTCATCTTAATGCGTCAACCTGCCGGTGTTAAGCAAGCCTAAAGATCGTCTCTGTAGTGAAGTAATAGAAATACACTCATTCAAAAGACTGCACGAAGGAACAAAGACGCCGACGGATACAATCTTCGTCACGGAAACGTCACTTATCAACCCGGTGACAAAGTATGGGTGTCGACACCAATTCGTCAGCGTGGTCTGTCGGAGAAACCGTTGCGCCGCTACTTCGGACCTTATAGGATAGTTCAACGACTCGGCGACGTCACAATCGAAGTGATTCCTGAAGGAGAACTCACCATTCGCCGTCCCCGACGCCCACACCTGTCCGATGTCGTTCACGTCTCTAGGTTGAAACTGTACTACTCTCGCTGACCGCAAAGCTCTACACCTCTCTCACCATCTACGTCTTCCTTAACGGTATCACTGTGCCAATCTCCAGTGCATACATGTTCCGCATCGAGACGATGCTTCTAGGGAGGGGGTAATGCCATGACCTTGACACAAATGACAGCCGCACGGTGCTATTCGGTGCAGCATGCTAGGCATGTTGGATTGCTACCCTAAGAAGACAATGACGACGGTGCCAGGACAGCTTCATAAACGATATGTAGCTTCGACTGATGTCTTTTGTGGTTTTGTCTGTGACAATATATATATATATATATATATATATATATATATATATACATTCCGTTTTACGTCAATATGTATATTACGTAAAATATTTTTAGTTTTACAAAAGGTTCATCGACGACATTTTTCTACTCTGGTCTCACGGCGAAGAAGCGTTGTTGAGGCTCATTTCGCAGTTTAATGCTGTCCATCCAACCATGTCATTCTCCCATACACATACAGCTTCCGTACTCATTTTTCTGGATGTTAGTGTGTGTGCACAACAAAAAGCTTATTACATCAGTCTACAAAAAAAAAAACTGATCAGCCCCAATACTTGCATTTCCACAGTGGCCATGTAAAAGATTGTAAAACAGCAATCCCGTAACGCCAAGCGTCACAGATAAAGCCAAACGGCACAGATAGACCGCAATGTTTGATCGCACATCGCGGTGGCCCCAATGCCCAAGAACATGCACCCCAAGTACCATCCCGGACGACGCAGAGCAAGGGCAAAGACTCTTCACAAACGTTTCGGCATGGGACCGGGAGTGTATTACAAGGATGCTAGTTGAACCCGCTCCGACACGTTCACCGTAGTCGCTACGTGTCAGAACAACGTTACAACGGCATCCTTCAAAACCTCCTCGGCATGCGTCGCAGAGGCTGCAGCCATCGCCTTGCCCATTCAGGACGCCGAGCGCCAAACCAATTCGGCTGTCATATTATCCGACCCACAAGCAGCTTGCCGCATGTTTTTAAATGGGACGGCACCCCAGTCTATAATACAAATTTTGGGCAATCGACTAGAAGGACACCACACTATCATATGTTGTCCGGCACACGAGGGACTGGCAGGGAACGCAAGGGCAGACCGTATTGCTCGAGGATTAAACGTCCGAGCAACGGCAGGGCCCAGCGACGACCTTCCACCGAATTCTCGTGGCACCCTTTCACAGCTAAGGCAGCAGCGGTGAGGTTTTGAACATCCTCATTCGGCTTTGAACAGCCAACAGGAGAGGGACTGTTGTCGTATTCAGACGAATACATACCCATAGCTGCACCACCTTCACAGAATACACCCCACGAGGTTAATATCACCGCCTATCGATCGCCTATCGAAAAGAGGCTTTTGACACTTGCATATATTTAGACTTCAGTAAGGCCTTTGATCGCGTAATTCATGAATTATTATTAAATAAATTAAAATGCTATGGATTTAGAGGAATCTCACTCAAACTTATTCAGTCGTATCTGAGTACCGGGTCTCAGTACGTTGAAATAAATGGCTTTAAATCGCGCACACAACCAATTGAAACCGGGGTGCCATAAGGCAGCATTCTAGGGTCTGTTCTGGGAACATCCCTACAATTACCTAACCATATTACCCTAGGCCCATACAGAATTGCAGTAATGAAATCAATTAGGACGCTTGGAATAATTTTTAATGAACATGTATCCTGGAATGAGCAAATAGATCATACTAGCTTAAAGCTGAGACGCGTGGTTGGTGCTTTAAGTTGTTGTCGATGTCGTTTGCATCTTACCCTAAAGCTTCTTATTTATCAAGATCTCTTCCATGATCACTTGAGCTACTGTGCTTTAATATGGGGAAACACTACATTAACAAATTTGAATAAGCTAACAATACTTCAGAAAAGAGCTATTAGGGCAATAGAGAACATACCATACCTTGAACACACCAGACATCTTCTTGTGGAGCATAAAATTGTTATGGCGAACGAATATATAAAAATGTAGGCTGCTAAAATCCTACATTATTGCAAATCGCGGGAAGTTTGACATATTTCTTACACTTGCAAATCTGGAACATACTCAAAGCATTTACTTCCCTCGGTATAAACCCCCTGGAAAACTCCATTCTCGCGCACTATTTACGGAACGCAAAGGCTTAGCCACACATTACCAAGCACTCTTAACGCATATGAACAGCAAGATATTGAAATCAAAACACTAAACCCCACCAATGTAATTATTTGTTTTTGTAACTGCGCATTCCTTAAATTCTATTGATGTTTATCATGATGTTTTTACTAAGCATAGAACTACGATGTCATTTGTCTTCTCTTGCTTTATTATGTGCGAACATGATGTTAAATGTACTATTATTATTTTTCAAACTAGTGTATCTTATTTATATGTTTTCGCTTGTATGTTTACCTGTCACTATTATTATTTTTTATAAAATTATTCGCTTTTTGCATCTATATTTACCATGTCATTGCTCCTACAGGATGTACGCATGCTTAGCCAAGCTGCAGTATCCGCAATTTTTTCGCCGTATCCCCTTTTTCACCGATGTTTCTGTTTGGTGAAAATAAACACACTGACTGACTAACATCGACGAGTGCCCGATGTGCACAGACATACCCACACTAAAATATATCACATGGGAGTGTCCCGAGAGACCTCCGCACATAGACAGCCCAATAGTACTCAAACATCCACTCATGAGGAATAGGCAGTGGGAGGCATGGCTTACGGACGAGGGTCGGGAGAGCCAATCGGCTCTTCTGTACAAAACCCAGCGAGCCGCTCGTGCCAGCAGAGCACTGGAATAGGGGCCACAACCAGCGCGCCTTCTTTTAATTATTTATTTTCAATAAATTTTTACTCAGACATCCGGTCGTCGTAATGGGGAGGCCGTGTTTACGATCGTATGAGTCATTGTTTGAGGGGGTATGAACCATTCATTTTTTTACCGTAGCAGACAGAACTATTATGAAGCAATTCAATTTCAAACAATGGCAAGCAGCAATGGCAGGCGAATGGCAGGGGAACCACGCCGCGGACCAAACTCGAGGCGTCATCGAATTCAAGCGATAACGGCGGACCGCGGGCATACCATCACTGACGTCTTTCTCGCCGCCGCAGCCGAACGTGTGCGTTACCTCATTAAGAAACACAAACATTCAACCAATAATTGCAAAATACATTAACGAATCGTGAGGGTTAGCCCAGTCTTAAACACCGGGGCCTCACAGATTCAGCTTCACTGGTTAACCACCTGTACGGAGTGCTTCGACGCTGATTTTTACCTTCGGCCACTCGTTTCGCACACGAGGGCTTATTGTTAAATCGGCAGGTGACTGTATCTCGTTGGCTGTCGATACGACCAGGTAAACGTAATTATAGCACGAACATTACATTTAGATGTATACTGCAAGAAAAAAAAACTGAAAAAAACTTGTCAAACATGCAAAGGAAAGGGAGTGATATGGCTCATGCTTATTTTTTTTACCTTGAATATAGGCTAACCTAACTTTAACCACGTTTTGATTTAATACAAAAAGATACCCTAATTTCTGGTTCTTAAGGTACACAGCATTCTATATAAAATGTATAAAAAGAAACACGATGTACTTTGCCAAGCACATCGAATGTGGAAGTTGTTGGCACTTTGGTTAATCCCTTCATGAAACTGGGCGGAGGAATCCACGTGCAACTTGTGTCATTTTAACCACTACGATACCACCCAGAAGCGTCGCAGAAAACGCACTGCTCTCGAACTGGCATAATTGGCAATATTCGCTCTGATGTAATATTTCCGGCCACTTTAAATGTGTCGAAGTTTTCTGAAAAGCTATATAAGCTTCATGTATTTGTAAAACGATACTTGAACAAGCTGCGCTTTTCATTACTCTATAGGTGCAGAACAGGATAATGTCTCTATTTCGACATTTTATTAAAAGCAAAGAGTGGTTCATCAGTTTGTCTCTGCAGGCATGATCAGAGCAGTGCTTCACTTCTTGCGAAAGCCAATTCCTCCAGTTCCTCCAACCCCGCCTCCAAGAGCAGCAGCTTCATTGGGAAGCATGATGAGCACAGCTGGAAAGTAAAAAAATAAAAAAAATCTTTTTATATATTAAGATGATGAATCTTATTGTATAGACCTCATTCTGTCTAGCGAGGTTTTTAAGGTGACTCTATTCAGGTAAGCGGCTGGTAATTTATCATAGACGTTTGCATGCACTATTGCAACCACAGTTTTGGACATTCAAGCCCTGAGTTCGCAATGTTTAAAAAGACATCATTTAAAGAAAATAACAAGAATTCTGTATTTCCTGCAGCAGTCCTCATGTAACAGCGGAAGAAGTAGCCACTGCAGATATTCTTTCCAAATTAATGCATATTTCATACGAAAAAATCCTCAAGCGCGCCATAGAAAACATCGTAGTTCGTTCTTGATGTGCTACGCTTATTAACGACTTGTACACGTCCGCCACATTGTCTACCCTCTATAAGCTCGATATCAATTACTGACATATATTGTGTGATGCTTCTTTACGATCGTGTGGCTGTAGGAAATAATTGTGTGCTTTACGCTTTCGTCACAAAACTTATTAAAGTGCCGGAATGCTAAATTTCTTTGAAGGTGAAAAGTCAAAGCATTTGATAATCGAAGGATACCTATAGCAGCGGCGACCCACACAAGGACGTTTGCTCCCAGTAGACCATTCATGATGGCTCGTGCTGAAAAATGTATGTTCATAAGTGACAGCATTCAGGTATTACAGAAATCATTCACAATTAAATTTTTATAAAGCGCACTATACCGACAACAGCTCCACCGCGGTATAAGCAACTACGGTGTCAGGCGCAGTATTGGGCACTGATGTCCTCGCAAGAGAGAATCTTTCACGGAATCAGCAAGCGCGAGCAAAACTGCATTTCCCCAGTGTTTTTCCACTCCCCTTCCTTAGCTGTCCGGCCCCTAGTCAGGTCTGGGTTCGTATATCTTTCCAATGAATGGGCAATACGAGTGGGAGTTTCTATCTGATTCAGTAGCGTTAGGTGGGGCATCATTTGCGGTTTGTAGGAGCTGCCTTCCATGTAGCGTACTGTGATTGTAGCCCCACGCCTCTTGGTTACGGTTGGAGTCGCCTACCTATAGCAAGTCCTTTTTTGCTAAGTTTTAAATGCGAATATTTTGTTGGCGAATGTTTGCTTCTTTGACAGTATCTGTCTATCTATCTGGCCGCCTACGACTTTGTGCTCTCATGGTCGTTTCGTTCACCTGCTATGTACCAAAATTGGCATACTATGACAAGAGTACATCACGAACATAAGTGATAGGTTATGACATAAATGTCATAACATGCGTGTCATGTAGGTCATGAGAATGACCCAGCGAAAACGATTAACACTCAAAAACCACTGGAATCGGTTCGGACGTGGGCACTAAGTGAAGGAAACACTAAAGTATGCTGGTAGAAGTAATGGTCATGAGCATGATACAGCAAAAATGACAATGACTCAGCGAAAACAGATTGACACTCAAAAACCAATAGAATGGGTTCGGATGGGGTACTAGGTGAAGGAAAAGGCTAATATTGTTGCTCGAAGTCATAGTCATGACCGTGACGGAGCAAAAATGACAATTACTCAGCAAAAAGTTATCTAAATTACTAAAATGGGTCCGGACGTCAGTACAAAGTGAAGGACACGCTTAAGGATGGTGGTGGAAGTCATAGTCATGATCATGACTAAGGCTTTCACCTTAACCTATTAGGGACCACCGTTCCTTAAAAAGTAAAGAATTAAAGTAAAGTTCTTTAAAGTAAAGAATTGTAAAGAATTAAAGAATAAATATACTGTGTCCCATTTTGCTAGGAGCAGTGCTGCCAAGACGACCCCGTTTTAGTTTTTTTTTTTGACAGCCGCATGATGTATTTGATTTATTCATCGCAAAGTTGGAGAAGTGCTGAACATAGCCGGTGCTGCCGTTCATGCACCTTCTTTATTTTTTATCAGGCATATCATATGCTTCACGAAACTGAGGTTTGTGTGGAAGTTTTAGAAAAGAATGACGTAAACGATGAATGCATGACGTTCCATATACAATACAAATTATAGCGTCGCAAAAAAATAAATAAATGCAGGTTCACTTTGTAAAGTACACTGGGCTTATGTGTGTGCTTGTTCTCGAAGCATACACGGTGGCTTTCTTACCATTATTTTTTGCTGACTATTTTTGAATATATTTTGCTGAGTAGAAACACTTCAGAGATCACCGCACAAAAAGATAGTAAGGATTACATCAAGATTGCTATGATTCCTCCTGGTTCCTTTCTTGCTGCTGAGAAAAATGACAATGCTCTTTTCTTCACAGTCAATAAAACAGCGAGCCATGTTGCATTAAATTTAGATGAATTAAAAGCCATTTCGAGATGGTATGAACATTATTTAATACGGCAGATAATTTATGAAGGATTTTATTACAAATTGGAAAATAGGTGGGAGGATACAGAAAACAACGCAGACGATCTATATTCCTGTGCCAATTGAGATGCGTTAAGCAATAAAAGTACAGCAGCCCGCATTGAGTAACCAGACGTAGATCCCCTCTCTTGAAAGCTTCGAAAATTATAACAAAAATGTTGCCGACCAAATCACATAACAGGACTGAAATGCAACAACCGACTGTTATTGGAGGAGATGCCACCAGTCCGTTGAATGTTTTAGTCTTTAGTCTTGAAAACCTGCATTCATCGTAAGATATCACGTGTAGGTCTGCGTCAATAATATTGTTACGGTGAGATGCCTTTATTAATGGAAATGATGGATGCGATAGGCCTAGGGACCGATGATGTCACAGTCCGAACTCACGTCCTCTTCCTTCACTTTTAAGCGCCCTCCCGTATCGTAGCAATTCCCCCCTTTGCAGACGATGCCCACCGGGCGAGTCAGTTGGAGTTCCGGTGGTGAAAACATTTAAGGCGGGCGACATGGACGACGTTGGTCTTGCTTGAGCGGCGGCCAGTAGACAAGAGTCGACAAATCACGTACGTGACATCACTGAGACGTGCTATAACGACAAAGGGGCCGGTGTAACGGGCCAAGAACTTTTGGTATAGGCCGCGCTTCCGAAGTGGCGTCCATAGCCACACCAAATCGCCTTTCTCGTACGATACGTGCTGATTGCGCTCGTCATAACGGGTTTTACAGCGTTCTTGGGAGGCAAAGGTACGAAGGCGGGCGATGCGCCGGGCCTCTTCTGCGCGGCAAAGTGTTTCGGCCAGAGAAGTTTCGCCGGTTTCGGAGAACGGAAGGATAGAATCGAGAGCTGTACGCGGTTGGCGGACGTATAGGAAATAAAATGGGCTGTATCCGGTGGTCTCGTGTTTTGCGGTATTGTAGGCGAAAGTTATGAAAGGCAACACAGTGTCCCAAGTTTTGTGAGCGGAATCAACATACATCGCAAGCATGTTGATGAGAGTTCTGTTGGTCCGTTCAGTTAAACCGTTAGTCTGTGGGTGGTACGGGGTGGCGTGACGAAAATGAGGCGTAGAAAGCCGGAGAAGCTCTTCAACCACATCGGCAACAAATTGCCGGCCACGATCACTGATAATAACACGAGTGGATCCATGGCGTAAAATGACGATGAGAGCATGAAGTGTGAAACTTCAGCGGCCGTTGCTGCACGAATCGCCGCGCTTTCTGCATAGCGTGTCAGGTGATCGACGCATACTATAATCCACCGGTTGCCTGTCGTTGATCGCGGCAGAGGGCCGAGCAGGTCAACACCAACTACCTCAAACGGTGAAGCAGGGGGCGTGATGGGATGCAGAAGTCCGGGAGGGCCGCTAGTTGGGCGCTTGTAGCGTTGACACAGTTCACAGCTCGCAACGTAAGCTGCTACACTCTGGCGAATCTTTGGCCAGAAGAAACGTTCTTGTGTGCGCTGAAACGTCCTGGAAAATCCCATATGTCCAGATATAGGGTCATCGTGCATTACTTGGAGCACATCACGTCGCAAGCTTGTCGGCACGACTAGAAGCAAACGGGCACCCTTGCCAGAATAATTTTGCTTATAAAGAATGCCAGCCTTTACAACGTAACGGCGTTGACCATTCGCTTCGGAGATAAATAGAGGAGCCAGACTGGTGTCGCTGCGTTGCTCCGTGCGAAAGGTGGTAAGGTCAGGAAATAGAGGGTCAACAACTGCTAGGTATTCATCGAAACTGTCTGCGTCACACTCGGTCGTCGAAAGGGGAAGCCTTGATAAACAATCAGCGTCAGCATGACGACGACCGCTCTTGTAACACACTTCAAAGTCATATTCTTGTAATCGTATGGCCCAACGAGCAAGACGGCCGGATGGGTCGCGTAGTCCGGTGAGCCAACATAACGAGTGATGGTCGGTGACAATTGAGAATCGGCGTCCGTAGATATACTGTCGAAACTTGTGGACAGCGAAGATGACCGCGAGACATTCTTGCTCCGTCACCGTATAGTTGCGCTCAGGTTTACATAATCAACGACTGGCATAGGCAACCACATGTTCTATGGTGTCATGCCGGTGAACCAAGACGGCCCCGAGGCCTATACCACTGGCGTCGGTGTGAAGTTTGGTTGCAGCAGATGGGTCATAGTGGCGAAATAAGGGCCCTGAAGTCAGTACAAACTTGAGCTGCTTAAACGATGACTCGCATTCTGCTGACCACTGAAAAGGCATGTCCTTGTTGAGTAGACATGTCAGGGGGTAAGCCAGGTCGGCAAATTTAGGCACGAGGCGACGGAAGTACGAGCACAAGCCCAAGAAACTTCGCAACTCTCGTAGTGACTGCGATTGTTTGAAGCTGCTAACTGCAGCGACCTTTTGAGGGTCAGGCCGAACGCCGTGCTTGTCGACAAGATGACCAAGAACCAGAGTCTCACGGTTGCCGAAGTGACACTTCTTAGAATTCAAGGTGAGCGAAGCTCTCTCAAGAGTTGTAAGAACGATGTCAAGACGGCGATTGTGCTCGTCAAATGTACGGCCAAAAATTACAACGTCATCAAGATAACATAGACAAATTTCCCACTTCAGTCCACGCAGAATAGTATTCATGAAGCGCTCAAACGTGGCTGGGGCGTTACACAAGCCAAACGGCATTACATTGAATTCAAACAGACCATCTGGGGTTACAAAGGCCATTTTCTCCTTGTCATCCGAATGCATGGGAATTTGCCAATAACCGGGCCTTAGATCCACGAAGGAGAAGTACGAGGCAAAATGCAAGCAGTCCATTACGTCATAAATCCTGGGAAGCGGGTAGACATACTTTTTGGTGATAGAGTTGAGACGTCGGTAATCCACAAAGAATCTCCAAGAACCGTCTTTCTTCCTTACAAGGATCACAGGTGTAGCCCAAGGGCTGCATGACTCCTGAATGACCTTCTTTTGGAACATTTCTTCCACCTGTTGAGCAATGATTTTGCGCTCTGCTGGTGAGACACGGTTCGGTTTCTGCCGGATAGGGTGGGCGGATCCCACGTCAATCACGTGACGAGTACGTGACTCTGGCACATTAAATTGTTCCTCGCTCTGCGCAAAATCAAAGACTGTGGCATGCTTGGCCAGGACGTGGACCAAGGCTCGGCGCTTCTCTGACGGCAACGACTTGTTGACCATACCCAGTAACTTGTCCTCTGTAGGGTGAGTGACAGCCACGTGGTCTACTGTTTCGTTGCTTAAAGCTGCAATACAACAACTGCTCGCATTTTGTTCGAAGAGGGCAAGCCGCACCTACTGGGTAGCACGACAGGATCACTAGAACAATTCAGCACCCATAATGAGGATTGCCCATCGGTAATAGAAATTGCGGAACGTGGCACGAGCACATTTTTCTTGACGCAGTTGAGGGGGACCGGCTCCACAAGGAGATCAAACTTTCCAGCGTCTACAGCAGTCTGCAGCAGGGGTATCAACGGGTACTCGCTTCATCGACTGGGGCGGCAAGCAAATATCGTCAGTGACGGCGAGGGTACCATGACAGCGCGGAGACCCCTCAGTAAGAGCGGATAACAAAATTTCACCACCGCCGCAATCTAATGTGGTGCCGCACTCTCGTAGAAAATCGATCCCCAAGATTACGTCGTGCGTGGAGCTAGCCAGAACAGCAAATTCCACCTTGAACACTCTGTGGCCTAAAGCTACACTTGCAACACACATCCCGACAGGGTACAGCGACTCCCCACTCACTACACGGAATGTGGCACAGTTGTCCCAGCAAAACATCACTTTTGGTCCTAGGCGTGATTTAAAATCTAAACTTATAACCGAAACAGCTGCTCTAGTGTCTATCAAAGCCGCCATCGGAAGTCCGTCTACGAGGACGTGAACCTTGTTCTGCATCATCGAAACTGGTGGAGGCATGCGTGTGTGTTGTGACAAATGTTCGGCGACCTCACCTCCATCGGCCGCACCACCTAGATTCCCGGCGGTGGGCAAGTGACACGGCGACCAGGCGATGGAGAACGGCGGCGGCGCGCAGTTGGGGGCGTCAAGCTTCGTAAGGAGGCGGGCGAGTCGCTGCGGGTGTTCTGTCGGTAGTTGCCCATGAACGTGTCACCACGGGAGTTCTGCTGGAAACTGTTTCCGAAGTACGTGTCCCTTGTCCAGCGAGCACTACCGGGCCGATTGTTCCGTCGAGGAGACGCCGGCGGATTCTCGTAAAACCGTGGTTGTCCGCGACGGCTCTCAGGGCAGAATCGAGCCACGTGTCCACGGACACCGCACTGGAAGCACACAGGAGCCTCACGCACATCACGTAACCTTCCACTAGGCTCCGTGTATTCGTGATTGTCGTCCCACGATGACGCCATGGTATGTGGTTGGTTGAAGGCTTTCTGCGGGCCATCGCGACGATGTAAGTCGTAGGTTGGTCGTTCCGGTGCTCGTGATCGAGCCGCATCGTCATACCCCGTGGCATGAACGGACGCACACGTTGCGTCGTAAGGCAAATAGGCATCGCTGACACGTGCTCTTGTCGCAGCGACAGCTTCACGTCGATCAAGTTCTTCGCGTACAATTTGTCGTATCGTTGACGCGAGATCGCAGGGCGGTATAGGACCGACGTCAACGCTCGCAACGGTGGTGACGTTGGCGAGTCTACCAAACTTAGGTGTAATGCGCCTAGCCTTCAGAGCCTCAAACGTGCGACAATGCTTGATCACGTCGGCTACAGACTCCAAGGTGTCCTTTCCTATGAGGAAGTTGTAGACGTCCTCGGCAATCCCTTTCAGAAGATGTCCGACCTTGTCTTCTTCTTTCATGCGAGGGTCTACGACTTGCACAGTTTCAAGATTTCTTCAATGTAAATTGTGCAAGTCTCGCCTGGCACTTGAGCACGCTGTCAAAGTCTGCTCAGAGCACTTCTTCTTCAAAGATGGGTCCCCAAAGCAGCTCTTTACTTCATCCACGCAGTCTTCCCATGTGGCTAGAGTTTCTTCGTGGTTTTCAAACCACACGAGCGCCGTGCCTTCTAGAAACAATGGCACGTTGGTCAGCCGGGTGTCCGAATTCCAACGGTTGTATCGACTCACCCGACTGTAGTGGTTCAGCCACTCTTCAACGTCTTCTCCGACCTTACCGGCGAAGGTCCGTGGGGCCATGTGATGTTGCCACGTTGCGCCAGATGAAGTCAGCGCGTTGTCACCGTTAGGAACCGTGTCCATTGGAAGCGGTGGTAGTCCGGCCAGGCGGCGGCTTCGGCGTTGTTTCAGATGTTGCGTTTCCGTGGTCGTTCGTCCTGGACTCCTCTTCGTTACCCAGCACCTCGACCAATACTGTTACGGTGAGATGCGTTTATTAATGGAAATGATGGATGCGAGAGGCCTATGATGTCACAGTCCGAACTCACGTCCTCGTCCTTCACTTTAAAGCGTCCTGCCGTATCGTAGCAATACAGTTTCATTGCGCGCGCGTCTGAAGGTAACACCAAAATCATTCCCCGTGAAATTATGCCCCACACTTGAATAGTAACAACACCTCCAAGCAAACAATATTTCCCACTAAAATCCTCATTTGGCAACCAGAACGTTATGAGGGCTTACGCCAAGTTTGTTGGACTCTTCGCCGCTGCAAGTCTTTGGTTTTTGAAGCTCCAAAATATAGCATTTACCATTTGGTAACCTACATCAGGTATTGCTCCCATAAAGGCCCAGCGTACTTTATAAAGTACACTTTCGTGGCGTTTCCTAGAATAAAGCGGCACTCATGAAACTTTCACAATGTATTTACAGTGTGAAAACATCACCTCACACAAGAAATCTGCAAAATGTAACGGCTAGATTTTTGTTGGTCCTTAATGGCTTAAGGTCTCTTAGGTGTAGCTAAAGAGACTCCTTAGGACTCATGACATGAACGCCATGACCTGCGCGTCATGCAGGCATGACAGAGCCGCCTACGTCTTGGCGCTCTCATGGTCGTTTCATTAACTTAGCAGGCTCCCTGCGCACTGCTTCGCATAACATCGATTTCCACAGGGCGTGGGATATGCCGGCTTTTTTGAGGAAGCTCGTACAAGCTTTGCGATAAGCCGCTGCTTTAGGCGTACGGTAGATTTTAATAATGGTTACGTCGTATCGTAGCGCGTAGAGGCGCTTGGGACGTTTTAATTTATCATTTTCGAGGCCCAGTTAGAACGTCCGTATAACGCAAGCTTCCGAGAGCAAAAGCGAGTGTAACAATTGTCACGACGATGCCCTCTCCCCTCACGCAATTCCGCAGCAGCAGGTGTTCCCTTTCGACCGCTCTGCTCCGTCGAGGTCCGAGCCAGCGAGCGCGAGTCAGTAACGTGGCGTCGCTACCAATGAGAATTTAGGTGCCATTTCGCTGCTACAGACGCCGGATGTCGATTTTTTCGCTCAATGATCCATTTCATGTTTTCGCATCAAAAAAGGTTCTCAGTATACGCTAATTTTAAAGATAACCAGTTATCTGTCCAGTGACCACATCCTAGCAGATATCGACGCCATTCAGAATACTTATTTCTCTTCGCAAAGACGTTGCCAGAGGCCATGCGTCAGAGGTCACAAGTCTTTTGTTTGCGAATATTGAAATGATCCCGTCATCTGCCGGCGGACTGGTGCTATTCCTTAAACATCGAGAGCCACTACCCTGGTGTGGTTTTGTTTTGCTGATTTCCATGGATAACTACCATGTCTTTGCATCTAATGGTCGCAGGGCATCGCGCGTTCTTACGAGTGAGCTTGTTAAAGCGCTCCAAGCGTCGAAGAGGGGATTTCAGTGCTTGTGCATGGCTCTACAGAATGAAAGTGCGCTGGCGTTCTGTGCTATATTAAAGAAACCGGCCACGCTATGCCGGTCTTCAGGAATACGGGCATCAGTCCGGTGCCCTTATCTCGTGTGACGGTCTTTTGTGTTGGTCTGTAGTGGGTTTAGGAAGCCCTTTGTTACCTTTCACCCCTCATTTAGCACACGTGAGCATATGGTTCAAGATTCATGTATATCGTTGGCTGTCCGTTTGGTGTTTATTTATTAAAATCTACTGCGCCGTAACGGTCAATGCAATTCCCAACGAAGGCACACATTTCCTGTGGAGGCACTGAGTAAAACAAATCAACTACGTCTACAGAAAAAAAACTACGCCCGAACACTCCGTACAGATGGCTAACCAGCGAAGCTGAAGCGTGCGGCGCCGCTGCTTAGCCCTGTGGGTTAATCCCGACGCTGTATTGAAGAGTTTCTGAATTATTGATTGCATGTTTGTGTTTCTAGTGGAACGCAATCGCCAATAGCGAGCGGATGCTGCTAACCACGACGGCGAGCTAACTGGAGATATCGAACGCATGCGACAACAGCTAGCCGAGGATGCGGCGTGGCGGGCAGAGCAGGTACGACGACACTAACGGCGCTGCCAATGGCGCGCACGCTTGGGTGCGACGTAGAGAACGACTTAACTGACGGCGCAGCGAATGGATACGTTTATCCAAACATGGGACGAACGGTAAGGCTGATGCTTGGATATTGAGTGGTAAGGTTGATGCTTATTGTTTTAGCTTGAATATGTGTTTATCTTACGTTACCCACATTTTCATTTAAATACTAGAACATACCCTGATTTCTGGCTGTTGAACGTACATAGCATTCAAATTAAATATTATATAAAAAGAAGCGCGATATACTTTGACAAACACAGTGAATTTGGAAGTTGTTGGCACTTTGCTGAATCATCTTCAAGTAACTATGCAGACGGGCCCACATGCAGGCTTGTGGCGTCTTAACCACTGCAATACCACAAAGAAGCGTCGCAGAAAACACATCGTTGTCCAATGGACATGATTGGCATACTCACCCAAGTGTAATATTTCTAGCCACTTTGAATTGTGTGAGCTTTATGTATTTGTACAAAGATCCTCGAAGAAGCTGCGCCTTTATGAGGACAAGAGGCTAATGTCTCGATTTCCACATTTTATTGAAATCAAAGAGGGGTTCATGAGCTTGTCACTAGATGCATGATGCGGTCTTGCTGAAGCAGTGCTTAACTTCTTGCGAAAGCCAATTCTCTGAATTTCCTCCAACCATGCGTCCAAGCGTCTAGAATATTCTAGAATGTCTAGAATATAAAGACATTCTATAGCTTTTCAATTATTACTTTAAATTACAAGTTGGAATTGACAATTGAAGCTGAGCAGTACGGAATTCACGTTTGTTTAGCAGTAATGATCAGACTAGCACAACTTTTGTGTATTCCAGGTTTAAATTATGATACAAGGTGCATGCGCGTCTCTACTAACATATTACATGAAGGGTGTGTTAAGCACTTCGGGATGGTCTTATCTCAAACGCCAACGCACTCTTTTGTCAAATCAGTATTTTCCATCAATCTCACAACTTTCTGGCTAGCCACAAGTTTACACTGACGCCTCAATTAATGGCACGTTACTGCATTTACCTCGCTCTTCTACGCTTGAAGGAAAGCACGATGCGTCGTCTGTGGATACTTTCGCACGTGGTCATTGCCATCAATCAAGAGGCCGACCGATAACCATCTCGCACAGATAAGTGATGCATTGCTTCCTACTGAATGATGCTCTTCTGCGAATCCAACGCCATCTGCTTGAACCTCACCAACATAGTTGAGTATTTGTTGCATTATCATTTCCGCCACGTGGCCGAGGATTATCTGGCTGCTTTAGAATAATGTGGCTAAAAGTCAGTGTAGGGTACGTCATGGTGGCCGAATGGATGCACCGACAAGGCCGTCACTCAGTGCATTCTGTTCTTCCTGGGGTGCTGCAGGAGCACTTGGTAACCTATCATTAGATGGTCGCTCCTACTACACCCAGTGACATTCGCTTCATGCAAACTACAACCAACTTCGCTTACCACGTGCGGCAAAGAATGACACTTGACTTCCTGTTGGTCATGGTAACAAACATGATCAGGAACGCTGGCCCAATCTATCATTCTTTAAGCTGAGAAATCTGTCGTCGTGGTTATAGCCTGACATGTTCCTATAATTTCTGTGTGTAACTTACGGACAATTTTCAGCACGCCAAGTGCCACGTATTGAATTTGTCACGCACATGCATGGATTATCCTTCTATTGTTCTCAATATTTTTTTATCACATCGTCTTTCTCCACTCGCCATGCCCGTGCCTCTAACTTTCTGCTGTTCTTCACACAGCGTTGTTTTGGTATAAACCCTTTCGCTTCTAGAGCCGGTCGGCGTTTTATCCGTTCTGGTGGCGGCTGCCAGATAGCTCTTCTCATCAATAGAATTGTTTTTTATATGAAACCCAATAATATTATTATCATTACAACAATATCTGGAATATCAAGGACAGCTGAAAAATTGTGCTAGTCTAGAGATTTCAGCTAAACACACATAAATTTTCAGCTTCCCGCCCTCAAATCCAAAGTCGCAAAATGGGCCTTCCGTCTTTTATTTAAAAAGTTAAACATTGAATTGTTTGAATTCGATACCTGGATTCTCACTTTTATGCAAATAGTGTCCTCTTATTCACGTAACCCTCCTCACGATTCGGAATACCGCTGTATGCTCAATGTGATTTTTCGCACTTGCCTAACTCAGATTTCTATTTCTGTTAAGAGCCAACGGTGAAAAGGTGATGGACAAGCAGCAGTACTAGTTATCAGTGGTAGAGTTTGGGGTGTGTCAGCTGGAAATCAGTACCGTCTGTTTTCCTAACATTCGGGATGATTTTGCCAATACGATATGCGGCACCACTAATACACTTCGAAAATTATTTCCATAAAATAACGATCCCATCAAGAAAACGTACGTGCCGTCGGCAACAGTCGTAGCTTTCGATATAACGAAATTTTTCCCGCTCTGTTTGTTGTCATCACTTGTCTCAAGCACAAGTAGACTCTTCGTGGCTCACGTTACCGTTGATTAGCACAAATTTTATAGCATCCCCCTCAACTTAGTACATAAACATAGTGCTTTCAAATGCCACAAAAATGGTGCTTTTGCCAGTGGGTAGTATCTAGGATAATCATTAATTAATTTTGTGAGCAGACTGGCGTGCATCACCACTTAAGCATTTATGTGATTTCCACCTTGCTGCGCCATCATGATTTGTGAGTGACATGCTTTAAGCTGTTTTGTTTTTACGATAAGGACAGCCTGGAAGATAATATAATGCACTGCAGGCTCGTTATCTCTCGTGTAAATTACTGATGTGTTGAATGGTGACCGAGGATAGAAAGAAACTGAGTAAACGTTAAATATAATGTCATTCTGCACGTGATATTCGGGTCATGCACACTGACGTATACCATGCATAAGAAGTTCACAAATTTAGCCTATTACATGGCGACATAGTAAGAATTTCAAGCCACAAGTGAACATAGCCGCTTACTCACCTGGACTTGTACGACAAGCGTTGAATGATGTTGGCAAAATGGCTGATTTAATAGAAGTTCCGTTCCAGTGGCCCTTATATACCTGGACGAATTCTTCACGTGACTCCACAAGGCTAAAACATAAAAGGAAAAAAAAGTTTAATAGAAAAGCAAACGCCACACTCACGATAGATTGCACTAAAAGCTTCATCTGATTTTTATGGAGAGCTTTTCCTATGCGGCTTATGCTATAAAACATAATTGCAACACAATAATGAAAGCTTTCTGCACTAATTGAGGAAATGTACTTTCTATGATTCTCGCTGCAGTAATTGAACATTGCCAGAGTGCTCCGAAAATTTAATTTGGCACTCCACTTCACATTCTAACGGAACACTGAAAACTACAAAAACAGGACGTCCTGCAAGCAATTTGATTGATTTTGAAGAACGCGACAGTTGTACAGGAAGATATTTGATTTGCCCAATCGAGCTCTTTCATTCTAAAGATTGATTGTATCTATAATTGGCGAGGAAATAATTGCTTGTTTAATATTAGGGAAGAGCAAGAACCTTCCAGATTTCTGAAAGGGTGCCAGGTGCCTAGTTTACAGGTATTCGATCAAAACGTGCTGGAGAGAAATGAAACAAACCAGATAATATTTCAAGGTGAATCGCATTTTTTTTTGGCTACTTCAGCCGTTTCGACCATATCTATCTACCTATCTTTAGGTCGGTCGGTCTGTCTGTCGGTCTATCTGTGCTAATTAGTTGTGTTCGTTCCAATGCCGTCATTCTAGCTTCCGGATATCTCCTAAACATATCTTACTCCGGTCATGATATCGTCCTCACGCTTTCTGCCTCCATCCAGTTGCCCAAGTTGGTGATCTCACTCCTTTCATTCTGTCGTCGTCATGGACTGTACTGCGACCCATTGGTCCATGCTGTTTAATAGCCAGGGCGAATAGGTAATTTTTCGCGGTCGTGATGCCGTCGTAGCCGTTGCGTTGTCGTCAATCCAGCTTTGTCTTCAAACTCTCGTCATGCCGTCGTCTTCCCGCTGTCGTCTCGTCCTTGTGATCGCTTCATTACGTCATCCAATTGTCCTCATCTGTCGTCATACCACCTTAGTCAATTTATCGACGTCAATCTTTCTTCTTCATTGTGTTGTAATTCTACTGTGGTCACTGAAATGATTATGCCACCGTTTTGACGTCATAATCGTGAGACAGATAATCTGAGGTCTCCATTGTCAGGCCATCGTGGTTATGCCGTGCTGGGCGCGCCCAGCGTTACTAGACTAGCTTCAGTTGTAAAACTCGGCGGCCTTCCACGGAACCGCCACCCGCCCGCGCCTTCATGATGCTGCCGTCGCACCCAGCTTCACTTCCCGACTAGCCAGCTATGCAAACTGGCCGGACAAAACACGCGGTGCAGCGTTGGTGTACCTTGCCAAGGGTGCGGTGCTGAAAGTGTTCCCGAACCTTCTCTCGCATCTGGCGAACAAACCGCGGAAAAAAAACGCAAACGAAGAGAGTTGTTTGGTGACCCGTTCTGGGCCATCTAAGAAGAGCTATCAGGGAATACGCTGAGTCGTCTTGGGTGCCCTTCGCGCTTTCAGGAAATGAGTGCACGCATCATTAAATTTTTATTATACGGAGCTGTTTAATCTTTTTCCTTCCCCGCGTAATGGTCGCAAAACCTCGCCTAGCGATGACGTCACTTCGCGAAGCTGCCCCTCGCATCACCTTGCGATAGCCAATTAATAGCTACTCGATAATCGATCGATAAACAATAAATTCCGGAAAATGCTAGGGATGACTTGGTAGTCCTTAGTCCAGCGCAAATACGTGGCCAATACCTCGCGATAGCCAATCAATAGCTCCTCGATAATCGATCAATAATCAATAAGTTCCGCGAAATGGTGGGGATGACATGGTAGTGCTTAGCCTAGACCAAACACGTGGTCAATACCTTGCGATAACCTATCAATAGCTATTCGATAATCGAGGAATAATCAATAAAATCCGGAAAAGCATAACCCGTATAAGGTCAGGACCAGCTAGGTGCCGATCAGCTCCGCTGTTTCTTTAGCTTTGCACCATTCGTGCAAGCTACGCTAATTTATATTTAGCCACGCGAATGCACACACGCATAACTTGCATAAAAATGCATTCTTAGGCAAGGTTCCTCGAGCAGAGGCGGGGATACAGTCTTGAAGTAAAGGCAGCGAGGAAACGTGCCAAACTGCTGTAGGTGGAGTTGCTTTCCACGTAAGCCGAAATCATTTGTCTAGATTATGTCCGTTGTGACAGTTTAAGTCTTAGCTCTATATTGGGGCATGCAGTTGTTTTTTACTTCGTTTTCTTTAATAAAGTATTCATTGGTTTACAAGAAAGTCGTGCTGGTATTTTTGTTTATAACAAATCGGTCTCGCTAGCTGGCGTATAACAGCCCCAGACCAAAGCGTTAAGCGAGTAAAAGCAGCGAGAAAACGTGCCAAGCTGCTGTATGGGGAAAAGTAAACAGCGTGATAGTTTTAGGCGGCAGGATGAAACACACACTTAACATCGCAGCTTCTGCGCTTCGTCGTATGCGTTTCTTCATACCGTGCAGTTTACCGTTCTTTCGGTATGAACCAACTAGCCCGATATGTTATCGCTGTAGGTGGATACCGATTTCGCATGGCTTCACTAATTCGCTCAATAGAGAGAATGCCAGCGAGCGTGAAACACGCGCAAGCTGCCCGTCCGCACGAGCTCAAGGCTGCGGCGAGCCGTCTGCAGTGAAGCGCGATGGAACGGCGCCACCATCCCAAGGAGCGACGACAGCGCCGGTAAGCGCACGGGCGGAGGATTTTACAACCGAAGCTAGTCTAGTAACACTGGGCGCGCCATCATCGTTACTCCAACCTCATTATCCGACCCTGGTCATGCCGTCGTTGTCACAAGCGCTTCCTGAATCAGACATCGTCAGGCCATTGCCACCATACACTCCTCGACCTCCCATTTTCTTAACGCCATTGTCATACCATCGTCTTCTGTGCATCGTCGTCATACAGTCGTCGTCATTCTGTTGTTCTTATGCCACCATCGGGATGCCGTCAAGGTCGTCCTATTCGGCATCATTTTACCTTCGACATCACACTCTCGTCATGTTGTCGTCGTTGTAGCGTTGTCTAGTTATCGTGATCACGCTGTCGTTCGCCACAATATTTATTTCAGCATCGTAATCCGATTATGGTCATTCCACTGCCGTCATATCACCCTCGTCGATGCAGTGACGTCACTTCTTGAGTATCACTATATGCAAATCATTCTGCGGTCATTCAACCATTATGGCACTGCTGACATGCCATTGTGGTCATTGCATCGTCGTCACACAAACGCAGTCCTGCATCCGTTGTGAAAGCGTCGTCGTCATGATCTCTTGGTCGTGACATCCTCATTTCGGCTTCTTCATCCGGGTGCCGCCATACCGTCGTATTCATCTCATCGTCCTCGTGGCTTCGTAACCGAGCTGTCGTCGTTTTACCGTCGTCATAATTTAAGGATCGACGTCTCAATGTCGTCCTACCGTCGTCATTATACGAATTTGTCGTTTAATAGATATCACTCCTCATTTCTAATCGCATTGTCACGGCATCAGCGTCACACTTGCGTCTTGCCTTCATGCTCATGGGCGAGCTTGGCAAGCGAGGGTCATGCGAAGTGGGAGGACATGGGAGTATGTGTCACATAGCCGAAACAACGAAAGTCTTAGTATTACCACTGCATATGCCAAAAAATTGTTGCTTTAGGAATATGCTCTATCACGGAATTACTACATTACTATTCGCATTACCGTCAACGGTCATTGGGCAATGAGTTCCGCCGTGATATTTTTTTTCCTTTATAGATTTTCTATTCTGCATCTATATGGAACTTTATTATTTGGGTATTGCTAGAATACTTGGTTCCAACATACATCACGGTTGATACCCTCAGAGCACATATCAGACACCTATGTCGCGTACACAGTCACTACATTGCTGCTTTGCCGGCACAAAAACCTCAAGCCACATTTTGCAATCGTGTTGCGACGCATCAAGGCTGCCTTCCGTCGCGCTTTACACAAACAGCAAGACCACTATTACCACTGTGGTGCCTACCATAGCCAAAAGTACACCTCACGATTCCGGAATTACGAAGAAGATCCATGGTTCCACAGTGGCTCTATGATCGTGGACATTGTCATTACCGAATGATGCGTATGAATAAAGAACGCACATATACTTGATGAATGTGTCTCAGTCACCAGCTCCGCAGGCGCTTTTGTCATCCCGGCCTTACAAGTCACAACGAAGTTCAAAGTGGCCCACATAACCACCTCTACGGTAACTGCAACTTGGCGCCATACGTGCCGCTGTAAATTACATCGCACAAGCAAAACTCGAATGGGCTCATTTTTGTGACTCCAAGGCAGCCCTTCACAGTCTGCAGTGAGCCTTACAGCGCAATACCCATGAACAACTGATGTTTGAAAGCAGAGAGTTTCTCCACCAAGCCCTCATAAACGCGCATGACAGCCCATGACATTCCAAAACTATTAGGCAACATGGTAATCTGGATCAGGGCAGAAGGCGTGACGACAACGGCATGGCGAGTGTGGGATTACAAAGCTGGCAATAGGGTGATGAAATGACGGCGACGGTATCACTACCACGAGCCCATATCTAAAGGGGAGAACTATTAGGCATCATGGGCATCTGGGCCGGGGCAGAAGGCGTATGATATCCCGAAGCAGGAAAGACGATGGTGAAAAGACCACAATTAATCACTTCTAGCAGCATATACCTAGTTGCTAAATCAGGTAACAACTTGGTCCACTGGATGCCAAAGTGGCTAGACAAGATAGATAGATATAGATATGTTAAAAACAGCTAATTCTCAGAAAATTCTCCTTTGTTTTCTTTCGCAGAAAATTCCCGTTTGTCTCCTTTGTCTCCAGCACGTCATTTTTGAGTGTCTTGGTAAGATACGTGTGCACTAAGTTGGAGTGCACGTTAAAGAACCCCAGGTTGTCAAAATTATTCCGGAGCCATCCACTACGGCTTGCCCCTATCACGACTGGTTTGGCACGTAACCTCAGAAAGAAGAAGAAGAAGAACTAAAGGAATCTTGCACCGTTTAGAAATCTCAAAGATTCTTGCCTAAAATAAATAACTGATAAATTCTTCAATCTTAAAATCCTTGTTTAGAATGAGAGAGCTCGATTGGGCTTATCAAATCGGTTCCTGTAAAACCACGCATTCTACAAAAGCAATAAAATGAGACGTCAAATTGCTTGAGGACTTCTGTTTGTGCAGCTTTTCGTGTTCCGTTAGAATTTTAAGTGGAGTGAGAAATTAAATTTTCTCAAACTCTGGCAATTTTCAATTACTGCAACGAGAAACAGAAAGACTACATTTCCGCAATTACTGCCGAAAGCTTTCAATATTGTTTTGCAATTATTTTTATCACATGAGACGTATCGAAAAAGCTCTCCATAAAGATCAGATGAAGCTTTTAGTGAAACATCATGAGTGCGACGCTTCCTTTTCAATTAAACTTTTTTTTTTGCTTCTACATTTTAGCCTTGTGGAGATGCGTGAACAATTCGTCCAGTATATGCCCCACTGGAACGCAACTTCTATTAAAATCAGCCATTGTTGCCATCGTCGTTCAAGGCTTGTCGTACAAGTACGGTGACTAAGCAGCTGTGTACACTTGTGGCTTAAATATCATATAGCAATGTCCATGTAGCAGCCTGAATTTGTGAACTTGTTATTGTGATGTTGTACCTCT